>NC_000077.6:101256620-101361620 GCF_000001635.26 Mus musculus
CTGAAGAGAAAATAACCAGAGTGAGAGGTCACTTTTGAGACACGTGAAAGGCTGTGGCTTAGTGGTTCTGAATGTGTGTACACACATACAAATATAGCACCTGTAGGGTTTACAGTAAGGCTTAGGACACTGCAGAGGTGACAGTGCTCATTTGGGTATAGGTACCATTCCAGGAGAAAAAAAAAAGGCAGAGCTGAAGTTCACCCTCTCCCAAGAGACTCTTGGTCCTTGCTCAGCCTCGTTTTCTGTGCCCTCAGGTTTCCAGGAGTGGCCAGAATAACTCTGTGTTTACTCTGTATGAACTGACGAGTGGGGAAGACACAGAGGATGAAGGTAATGCCTTTTTCTTCTTCTATTTCTCTGGTCAGGAATCCTCTTTTCTCCAGTGGTTTTTTTTCTTTCTTTCTTTTTCTTTTTTTTTTTTTTTTTTTTTTTTTTTTGGTTTTGCAAGACAGGGTTTCTCTGTGTAGCCCTGGCTGTCCTGGAACTCACTCTGTAGACCAGGCTGGCCTTGAACTCAGAAATCTGCCTGCCTCTGCTTCCCAAGTGCTGGGATCAGAGGCGTGCGCCACCACCGCCTGGCCAGTGTTTTGTTTTTTAAAGACAGGGTCTCTATCTGTAGCCCTGGCTATCTGAAACTTGCTGTGTAGACCAGGCAGGCCTTGAACTAAGAGATCTGCCTGCCTCTGCCTCCTAGGTTCTGAAATGAAAGGTGTGTGCCACCACCTCCCGACCAGTATTGGCTTAATGCTTCTTCAGACTAACCATTTCTGTCTCTGAAGAGTTCCATAATGCAGAAGTCCTAAGGTTTTTTTGTGTGTTTTGTTTTGTTTTTGTTTTTTGTTTTTTGCTTTTTTTAAGATTTACTTTTTTATGTTATGTGCGTGAGTGCTTACCTGAATGTACCACATAATGCCTGGTGCCCATAGAGGCCAGAAGGGGTCATTAGATGACTCCCTTAGAACTATCATGAGCTGACATGTAGGTGCTGAGAATCGAACCCTTTACCTCCATAAGAGCAGCAAGTATTCTTAACCGCTGAGCCATTTCCCCAGCCCAATGCTAAACCTTTAAATGTTCATCTAAACATTCCATATCACTTGAATTCACAAACAGAACAACTCTTTGTTGGTGTGAATGTTTGTGTATTTTATAAGATTTTTCAGGGAAATGTTCAGAATTGTTGCTGTAGAAGCCAGTTGAGGAACCAGCGTGGGGGATTAAGCTTGGAGTCTCATTCCTTGCTGACTCAAGCTCTCTTTCACTGTTCCTTCTTATAGCGAGCTCAAGATTTGTGGGTGTCAGCTGAAGATATTGGGCCAACACCCCCCAGCCCCACCCCAACCCATTTAAAAACTTTGGGTTTATGCCAGGCAAGGATTTGTATGGCCTTTGATTTTTGCATAGAGTAAACACCTCCTTAGCTCTTTTTTTTTCTGTGACTCTTTATTCTGATCCCCAGGATCACCAAAGGTTTCAGTCTTTGCCAGGGTAAGGGGGGTTGGGGGTTCCTGCCAGGCTGTGACTGCTCCAGCACTTTATACCTCTTGGCTGTCTCCCCTCCCCTGCAGGCCTCTGCTTGCTGTTCCCACCAGCAAGCACCCCATGAGTTCAGCACTACAGCCTGGCCCAGCCCACCACTCAGCCTGTGCAAAGCTGGAGGCTTCCCCAGAATGCTCACTCCCTGACTTGAGCTGGGCTCCCTCAGGGGGTGAAGTGAGCAAGCCTGTCAAGGCTTGTCTGCTGCCTCTCACATCTCCCAAGAGTATCATCCCGTATCTCTAGTCTAGATACTCTGCTGGCCTTTGGTGCCCTTACAATTAGGAAAGGGCAGGCATTAGCTCTGAACTTAGGCAGTCTCCTGGCTAGGGGGTACCGACCACACTTGTATTTATTAAAGCAGATCCTCCTGATTTGTACAAATATGTTTGGACAGGGTTCTTGTGCAGTGCATGGACACTGGCTTAGTTCTGATTATCAGGGTTACTTTGTGGTACTAATGGCAAAAGGTATCCCTGGCACATCAGATATTTGATGGGAACAAAGGGAAAGAGGTCTCAGGGGGCAGGTCCTTCAAAATTGGGAAGGGTGAAATAAACCTGATTTATTTCATGCTGACCCAGGCTGCCTTCTACTCCGTACTCCCCAGGAATGCCCAGGAATTGTGAGGCACAGCTGCAGCAGTGCACACAGCATACAAATAGATTATCCTGGCTTTGGAAGTCTCAGCTTCTGGCTCAGCCACAGTGAGAACTGAGTATCCCTGACTGAGCATCTCTTCCTGTCTAGAGTTCCATGGGCTGGACGAGGCGACCCTGCTGCGCGCTCTGCAGGCCCTACAGCAAGAGCACAAGGCTGAGATTATCACTGTCAGCGATGGCCGAGGAGTCAAGTTCTTCTAGCAGAGACCTGGCTCCTTTACTTCTTACCTCCCACCTTTCCAGGGCTTTCAAAAGGAGACAGACCTAGTGTCCCCACAGACTGGATCTGTCACTCCTCCAGACTCAAAGGGCTCAAGTCCTGAAAGCTCAGACTTAGGGATGTTTCCCACATAACCCTTTATTTCTGTCCCTGGGATAGAGTAAGCCCACAGTGCCACGGAGAAAGGATGCGTTTCTTGCCCTACCTCCTTTCCCATCCTATACTGTCCCCGAGCCAGGGTCTATAAACCTGACACTTTACATGTGTTCTCACACATAAGTACACACCCACCTACATGCGCCTGCACAAGCTTCTTTCTCCTCCTCCCACTCCTTTAGCTGCTGTTGCCTCCCTTCTCAGGCTGGTGCTGGATCCTCCCCAGGGATGGGGGAAGCCCTGGCTGCAGGCAGCCGGCCAGGCAGTATGAAGATAGGAAGCCCCAGAAGGGGCCTGGTGGTGAGAGGCGGGCCCACTCTGATTTATGATATTAAAATCTCTACTCCCACTGTCGGCCTGTTACTACTGCTGAACTGGGACTAGGGAAGGCGCTGCAGAGTTCCACCTGACTGAGTCTCAGCCAAGGAAAAAGAAGAATCCTTTGGCCTTTGTACAGAAAGGCCTGGGGGGGGGGGGGAGCTCCTGAGAGCCTGTGGTTTGCCATGTGCTGTGCTGGGTGGGTCGTGTGGAGGAGTTCGGGTGGGACATAGCTTGGGGACAGGCTGCTTGCTCTCTGAATTGGAGTCACTTAATTGCTCCCCCATGGAAGTCCTGAACTATTCTGAAGCCCCTCCCTCTACCCATGATGGTCCGGGTGGGGTAGCGGTGGCCAAGGGGAGCTGGTGGGGGGGTAAACCGGATGTGGACTTTGGTTTATTGAAGACTTTGGCAAACACAAGGGGAGGAAAGAGCCCACAGCAAAAACAGCCTTTCTGGCCAGGGCCAGGCTCAGGCCAAGGTGGGGTGGAGTTGATGGGTGACAAGCTCTTGGTTAGGGCCGGGTGGTGGGGGAGGGGCTTGACTGGAGTATACCCAACCCATCCTTGTGCAGGCCAGGGCCCTAGCTGAGCCAAGAAAACCATACCTTTCCAACACCGATGTTAGGCCTGGGGCTACTACTCCTGATTAGGACTTGGTAGTGCTGCCTTATCAAGGGTGTGCAGGCTGGTGGTGCCCCTCCCCCTCGCTGAGGCATAGGAGCGGCGGTCACTTTTCATCTCCCGTCCCAGTGTTCTCCAACTCCCCCACCCCAAATGTGTTTGCCCTCTCCTGGTGCGGGAGCTTACCCACTGCCGCCTCCCACTCACTCAGCTC
Organism: Mus musculus; assembly: GCF_000001635.26. Lineage (NCBI taxonomy): Eukaryota > Metazoa > Chordata > Mammalia > Rodentia > Muridae > Mus > Mus musculus. The sequence goes on from NC_000077.6 coordinate 101,260,353, forward strand.
TTGCCGGGAAGGTTTAAAGGCGGGGACTCTGGAAAGCAGAGCACGCAGCCGGGGGCCTAAGCAGCAGTCGAGATGAGGGGCAGTACCCCAGCTCCACACTGCAACTCGCCAGGCTCACAAGGGGTGGCCCTGGGGGGTGAGGACCGGTCTCGGCTGGGGGCGGGTCGTGGGGCGGAGCCGGGGGCGGGTCGCGGGGCAGGCCAGTCGGGGGCTGGGGCCCCAGCAGCTCCGCTGGAGCGCGGTGTACCCAGCCGGTCTGCCTGTCAGGCAGCAACCTCCAGCCTCCTGGCTTTCCGTTCTGCGGCGCCTGGCCCTTCCCATGCTAGCACCTCGAAATACGGAGACTGGGGTCCCCATGTCCCAAACCGAGGCTGACCTGGCTCTGCGGCCATCTCCGGCTCTCACCTCTACGGGGCCGACCCGCCTGGGGCCACCTCCTCGCCGAGTGCGCCGCTTCTCTGGGAAGGCTGAGCCTCGGCCGCGCTCTTCGAGACCTAGCCGCCGCAGCTCAGTCGATCTGGGACTGCTGAGCTCCTGGTCTCAACCAGCCTCACTCCTTCCGGAACCCCCGGATCCTCCAGACTCCGCTGGCCCCACGAGGAGCCCACCTTCAAGCTCTAAAGAACCCCCCGAGGGCACATGGATGGGGGCAGCTCCCGTGAAGGCTGTGGACTCTGCATGTCCTGAGCTTACGGGATCTTCAGGAGGTCCAGGGTCCCGGGAGCCACCGAGGGTTCCTGATGCTGCAGCCCGGGAACGGCGGCGGGAGCAGGAAGAAAAAGAGGACACAGAAACCCAGGCTGTGGCAACGTCTCCGGACGGCCGATACCTCAAGTTTGACATTGAGATTGGAAGAGGTTCCTTCAAGACCGTGTATCGAGGGCTAGACACCGACACCACGGTAGAGGTGGCCTGGTGTGAGCTGCAGGTGTGGCTGGGCACCCCCTCTCTGGTGCCTCGGGATGGGGCCTTTGGGGGTCTTAGGTTGGGGAAACGGGAGGACAACATCAAAGGAAGGATCACTTTTTTTGTCAGCTGTCCAGGCGCTCTTGCTTTCCTTGCCGGCATGATTGTACTGACTCTGGGTGGTTTCAGGAGAAACTGAGCCGGGTGGTTTATAGTGGCTGCCAATGAGCATAGACAACTTCACTTTCAAACCTCTACAAATCTGAGGGCTGGAAAACTGGGTGGGCAGCGGGTAGCCCTCCAGTCTCTCCTGCCCCTTCCACTCTTGTTCCTTCAAGTTCTGAGACTTTCCGCTGTGACTCTGGACCACCCACCCCTCTTCCTCCTCCTCCTCCTCCTCCTCCTCCTCCTCCTCCTCCTCCTCCTCCTCCTCCTCCTCCTCCTCTCCCTCTTTACAGACTTAGAGATGGTATGTGGGAGTTCAGGAGCTGAGGACAAGGCCCTCTCCACCTCCGGAAAGATTTAGGGTAGTTGTGACAGAAGCGGGTTCTTCAGGCCCTTTCTGGAGCTGTCAACTTTACAGATTTCTCAACAGCTTCAAGGAGCAGGACAGGAAGCTCTAGTTCTAGCTGGAGTCCAGTCCGGCTTCTCATCCCTATGCATACCTGGGGTCTCCCTTTCCATTGCCAAAGGAGCTGAGCCCTTGCAACTTTTAGACTTCAGGAGGATGTGGATTGGCAGTTTCTTCCTCCCGGAGCTCCCACTCTAAGTGTGAGTGGTCCCAGAAAATTTTAGGGTACAAAACCAGGAGGAAGGATCCTTCCACTTAGGTCCTGGCATAGGGCTCTCTCCTAGTGACTGCTAGTGCTGCGTCCCAGGCTCTAAGCCCCGCCTGGAAAATCAGCCAGATTCAGGGGAGGGGGAGGGAGAGGGATAAAAAGAGGGGTAGGGCAGCTCCAGCCATGGGGGGGCGGGTGGCCTCCTGGCCCTGGATCTTTTCTTTCTTGGTATCTTCCTCTGACTCTGTCTAGATTCTGCAGTTCCTAGTTTTTAGGGCCAACCTCTTGACGGCCCCAATTCCCTGCTCCTGGTCTGTCTGCTGGCTGCTCCCCCCCCACACACACACCCTCACCCCACCCCGCCCCTTCCACGGTAGGCTCTGGAGGCCACAAAGGCGCTATTGAGTGCATAACTCCCAGACCTGGTTGCATAAAGGCGCTTGTGTCCAGCAGGGGGTCCAGAGTGCTGCCCCAGGCCCAGGGTGGATGCGTTTTAGAGCAATAAGAAAGGACCAGCCAAAAGTTGGGGGTCTACAGCCCTTCTGGCTAGCGGTTTCACCAACCATACCCCAGCTGTACGCTCCCGCCCTCATTTCTTCCCCCAGCCCTACCCCAGATGTCCCATGCTCTTCTTGGGGTGTGTGTGTGTCTGGAACTGTTGTGACCCCGTCACCCCATCCCACAGACCCGGAAACTCTCTCGGGCCGAGCGGCAGCGTTTCTCCGAGGAAGTTGAGATGCTCAAGGGGCTGCAGCACCCCAACATCGTCCGCTTCTATGACTCCTGGAAGTCGGTGCTGAGGGGCCAGGTTTGCATCGTGCTGGTCACAGAACTCATGACCTCGGGCACGCTCAAGACGTGAGCTCTGGCCTGGGTGGGAGGGGGGAGGATAGAACATCACTCCGAGGCTCTGGGAACTTCTCCCAAGTCACTTCAAACTTGAAACCAGGCTCTCTCCCTCTTACCAGTCTGTGTGAATGTCAATGTGCACCGAACATACAGGTCAAAATTTTGGGTGTCTTTGCCGCACCCTCATTCTCAACAGTGGTGTCTCATAAGTCCTAGCACTGGGTCTCGTCTCCCCCCCCCCCCCCGCCCATCTTTGTCCCTACCTTGCTGCTCCACCACTGTCACCCTCCCAACTCCCAGCAGCCCTCCTAAACGGCCTTTCCCAATCTGCCCTCCCTTCAAGTTATACTATCTTCCTGTAAACCAGGGGAGACCTGACCCTTTGACTCTGTCTTTTAAACCTCTTCAAGATTTCCCACTGCCCCGGGGGTAAAGTCCGTTCAGTCCCCACGACACACTCTCCTCTTGAGCAGAAGTTACAGATGAACGCAATTCTCAGTGATTCCTCGCATTCTGAACTGTCACTACTGTGGCTCTCTAGCCTGGAAAGTCTCCATCCCTCCCTCCCCGTTTTCACCCTTGAACTTATATTCCTTCAAGACAAAAGTTAGTCCTTCCCCACTCTTGGGACCGTTAGTCATTCCTTCCGGCGCTCCCACAGCACCGTCCTTGGCTGCGGCCCTATCTGCGAATTTACCATCAGAATCATTTTGTAACCTGTTTACTGCACTCATTGATTCAGTTTCTTTCCGACCCAGACGGGTCTAAATTAAAATAATGCTGGCAGAGGAGGCAGAGGTGGTGGCAAGGATGGGTTAGGAAGGAATTTTCCAGTCCCAATAGATATCCCCGCCCTGACCATGGTTACACACCCTCTCCCAGGTACCTGAGGCGGTTCCGCGAAATGAAGCCCCGAGTCCTTCAGCGCTGGAGTCGCCAGATTCTACGGGGACTTCATTTCCTTCATTCCCGAGTGCCCCCCATCCTGCACCGAGATCTCAAGTGTGACAACGTCTTCATTACTGGCCCTTCAGGCTCTGTCAAAATCGGAGACCTCGGACTGGCCACGCTCAAGCGCGCCTCCTTTGCCAAGAGCGTCATTGGTGCGTCTCTCCAGCAGGACCCTTGCCACTGCTACCTTCTTTGCATAAGAAAAGAGCATGGGACCCCTCTCACACTGCTCCAGCAGAGCTATTGATCTAGGGAGACCCATTTTTCTTGCCCCTGACACAGGCTTTGGGCAAGAGTTGGTCACCAACACTCCAGAACCCCTGGGGTTGCTCTTGGGCTATTAAGACTCCCTCCGACCCCCATATGATATACCCAAGTGGAGGGGGGAGACCAGGAGGAAGAAGCCTGATTCTTTCTGTGGGTCCAATAGGGACCCCGGAATTCATGGCTCCTGAGATGTACGAGGAAAAGTACGACGAGGCTGTGGATGTGTACGCCTTTGGCATGTGCATGCTGGAGATGGCTACGTCTGAGTATCCCTACTCCGAGTGTCAGAATGCAGCACAAATCTACCGCAAGGTCACTTCGGTGAGAAGGGTGGGGTTTGGGAATCCCCAGTGGCCCTCCCACTCTTCTATGCTTTAACTAGTCTGTATGTAGTTAGTACCCTTTATATGGTCATATATTAATATATAACATTAGCACATATTATATTAACATATTAAGATTATATACTACATATTGTACATATATTAAATAATGTATATATGTGTACACACATATACATATATGTATGTGTGTATATATATATATGTATATATATATATATATATATCTTTAATAAAACCAGGCCACCAGGCCAGACAGAAAGATGCCCTGGTGAAACAGAAATGTATTGTATGCACATAAGCCCTTCACACAAGCTGGTAAGAATTTGTTTAATCCAAAGAGTTTACAGATAACTTCACAGCCAATCTCAGTAGATCTTTCTAGTTGCCCGGCTAAGTGAGCCAGGCAAACGTTTTACCCTGTGCTTTACAAATGAGAGAACAAGCAACTGGCAGTCTTGGCCAAGGTCACACCAACACTATGTGGAGAGAATGGGATCGGAAATCGAGTTTTCAGTACCAGCATCCTCCCCCAACCTCCCCCAGGCCTTGGCGCCTGCCAGCACTGCAGACTTGCTGAGATGGGGTCGCGGGTCGCAGGCAACCCGTGGCCTCATGTGATCCCTTCTCTCAGGGCACAAAGCCCAACAGCTTCTACAAGGTGAAGATGCCAGAGGTGAAGGAGATCATTGAAGGCTGCATCCGCACGGATAAGAACGAGAGGTGGGGTCCGGGGCAGAGAGGGGATGGAGATGATGGGGCAGTGGCAGCGGTCTCCGCTCACTGTCCGCCGGTCCCCAGGTTCACCATCCAGGATCTCCTGGCCCATGCGTTCTTCCGCGAGGAACGAGGTGTGCACGTGGAGCTGGCAGAGGAAGATGATGGAGAGAAGCCGGGCCTCAAGCTCTGGCTGCGCATGGAGGATGCGCGGCGCGGGGGGCGTCCACGAGACAACCAGGCCATCGAGTTCCTGTTTCAGCTCGGCCGGGACGCTGCGGAGGAGGTGGCTCAGGAGATGGTGAGGAGAGTGTAGATAGATCCTGCTTTGCTTGAGTGTGTAATAGACAATCTGCCATCAGTCATCAGGAAGGACCGGGGTGCTGCTCTGGAGTAGTGAGCAGAGACCCCCTACCCAGAACTGTAGATCCTACAGGGGTCTCTCCGCCTCTTCCGCCCTAATCCGTCTGCGCACACCAGGGTTCTTTTTTGAGAACAAATCCTGGAAACCCTAACCTCACTTCTTTGCCTTGCAGATTCGTTTATCACAGAATGCCTTTCTTGGCAATTTATCTCTTTATTTTTCCCTCTCCACCTTCTTGTCCCGTCCCCCCCGCCCCCCCCCCCCCCCCCCCCGGTCTATGCTTAGCATCATCAGTTCCAGGACGGTCACTAAATGCTTCTTTTCAAATCCGTGGGTTGGGGTGAGGGATGGGGGCGGCTTTATAACAACCTCAAATCTTGGGCTTTGTTTCATACCTGAATACATTTCCCGTCCCTCTCCTCTGCTAGACTAGAAACTATCCGTGGTTGGATAATATTTTACTGATTTTTTTTTCCCCTCAGTCCTTTACTGTTTGGCAATAGTAGGTGCTCCTTAATGTTACGTGTGACTTAAAGAAAGAAAGCATTTTCACGTGACCCTCTTGGGAGGGCAATGGAATGTATGCTCAGAGAGACTGACAGTTTTGTCTAGAGTCCTAAGAAAACAAATGACAAAGAGGGATGTAATCTCAAGCCTTTTAGATTTGAAATCAGATGGTCCTTTTACTCACCCAGCAAAGCCCAGAGCGAAGCTGATTGAAAAGGAGAGGGGAGGTGATGGGCAGAGATTAGTGGAAGAGAAGGTACGTGTGGAGATAGATGCCAGGGCAGAACCTTGAGAGCTTGTTGAGAACCTGAATGGAAGGAGGGGTGAGAATATGGGATTCTCAATAGAGGAGTGGCAGTTTCGAGGTCAAGGGTCACATGTGATGGGTCAAGAAGCTGGCTTAGAAGGCATGGTTGTTTGTTTTTTGTGTTTTTTTTTAAGTTTTATTTATTTATTTTATGTATCTGAGAACACTGTAGCTGTCTTCAGACACACCAGAAGAGGGCATCCCATTACAGATGGTTGTGAGTCACCATGTGGCTGTTGGGAATTGAACTCAGGTCCTCTGGAAGAGCAATCAGTGCTCTTAACCGCTGAGCCATCTCTCTAGCCCCGGGGGTCACATTTTTTTTTTTAATCCCAGCACCTGGGAGGCAGAGGTAGATGAACCTCTTATGATTCCAGCCAGTGAGCTCCAAGCCAGCCAGTGAGACCGCCCGGCACAAAAGCAATCTCCAAAGCACTGCCCAGCTCGACCCAAGAGTCAGTCTTTTTAGAGTGACATCTTGTTTATTTTGTATGTGACTGTGCACATGTATGTGGGGGTCACAGGTGCCTTAGCATGCATGTAGAGGTCGAGGACAACTTGTGGGGGTCAGTTCTCTCCTTCCATCATGTGGGCCCTGGAGGTCAAATTCGGGCTGTCAGGCTTGGCCACAGCCACCCTTTAGACACAGAGACATTTTACCTGCCCTCAAGATCAAATCTTCATCTATTATCTGTAAGGGAGCAAGGGATCCCTCTGTGTGTGATGTACTTCATGTGGGTGTGTGTGGGGGGGTATGTATGCACATGTATACATGTGTGCACATGTTTTACATGGGTATCAGAGGCTAGAAATCAGGTCTTTATGGTTGCAGTATCATGTTCAAAACAACAATGGCAAAATGTATCCCATAATGTTATTGAGGAGACTTAAGGATGAGTTTAGTTAACACACGTGGTCATTAATCAATAAATAGTTCCTTCCTTATTCCTAGAGGTTTCAAAAAGGTGTCCTTATAGCCCCTCCCCCATGTACAGATATGTGTGTATGTATTTGTGAAGTCAGTTTAAAGGTGTCCTGATCCTGATGGATCTATTCGCCCCTCCTCTCTCTCTGCATGTACAGATGTGTAAGTGCGTGCATGTGGAAGCCAGACGTTACTTTGGATGTTATATCTCAGGAACCAGCAACCTTGTTTTTTCTTATTTTACTTTACTTTATTTTATTTTATGTGAGTACATTGCTGTCTTCAGACGCACCAGAAGAGGGCAACAGATCCCATTACAGCTGGTTGTGAGCCACCATGTGGTTGCTGGGAATTGAACTCAGGACCTGTGGAAGAGTAGTCAGTGCTCTTAACTACTGAGCCATCTCTCTAGCCCAGCAACCTTGGTTTTTTGAGACAGGGTTTCTTTCTCTGTGTAGTTCCGGCTGTCCTAGAACTCACTTTGTAGACCAGGCAGGCCTCGAACTCAGAGACTGCCTACATCTGCCTCCAGAGTTCTGGGGTTAATGGGCAGATAGGGTTTCTTGTTTTTTTTTTTTTGGCGGGGGGGGGGTTTCTTTTTGGTTTTTCGAGACAGGGTTTCTCTGTATAGCCCTGGCTGTCCTGGAACTCACTTTGTAGACCAGGGTGGCCTCGAACTCAAAAATCCACCTGCCTCTGCCTCCCAAGTGCTGGGATTAAAGGCGTGAGCCACTACGCCCGGCCAGATAGGGTTTCTTACTGGGACTTGGGGCTTGCTGATTAGGCTAGACCGACTGGCCAGCAAGCTCTGGGGCTCTGCTTTCTCTGCCTCCCCAGCACTGGAGTTTCATGCTTTATGCTTGGTGCAGCAAACATTTTACTAACTTAGGAGAAGCTCCGCAGTCCCTGCTTGATCTCTGGGGGAATCTGAAACTGTCGCCCATCCCATCCTGACTCCAGGTAGCCTTGGGCTTAGTCTGTGAAGCTGACTACCAGCCAGTGGCCCGTGCAGTTCGAGAACGGGTTGCTGCTATCCAGCGGAAGCGGGAGAAGCTTCGAAAAGCTAGGGAATTGGAGGTTCTCCCACCAGACTCAGGACCTCCTCCAGCAACTGTGTCTCTGGCTCCGGGTCCCCCCAGTGCCTTCCCCCCAGAGCCTGAGGAGCCAGAGGCTGACCAGCATCAATCCTTCCTCTTCCGCCATGCCAGCTACTCATCAACTACATGTATGTCACCCCCACTTTGAGTTCTAGGTCCCCGAAGTCCAGCCCAACCCAGCTTTCCAGCTCTAGCCATGAACCTTCCTTTAGGGACAAACACTCCCACAATTGCCTCCTGGCTCCAGGCCCCTCTTTGCTTAGACAGGTCCCCCTCCTCTACCACCACAGTCCTTTATTATTATTATTCTTATTTTTTGATCCACTCCCTCCTCTACCAGCTGATTGCGAGACTGATGGCTACCTCAGTTCCTCCGGCTTCCTGGATGCCTCAGACCCTGCCCTTCAGCCCCCTGGGGGGTTACCATCCAGCCCCGCTGAATCCCATCTCTGCTTGCCCTCGGTGAGAGGGGGGTCACCTGGGAGCCTTCCAGCCAGTCAAAGTCCAAGACCTATCCCTCTGTCCTGAATCTCAACCCTCTAATCTGTTCCCTGGGATCCTGAAACACTCTATTCTTGCCTGTATACCTCCAATTCTGTTTCCCTAGTATTCTCCCCACATCCTGACACCATTTCCCCGGGTCTCCACAATCACCAACCGCTGTTATCTCCTGACCTCATGAATTCTATCGTCTTTCAGGGTTTTGCCTTGTCTATTCCACGGTCTGGCCCTGGCAGTGACTTTTCTCCTGGGGATAGGTATGTTCCGGTTTAAGTTGTGGGTAGCAGGGTGAGACACAGAATGTTCTGGGTTCCCACTGTCTACTTAAACCCTTCTGTCTCCCTTTCCTGGTCCAGCTACGCCTCAGATGCGGCATCAGGCCTTAGTGACATGGGAGAAGGGGGGCAAATGAGGAAAAATCCAGTGAAGACTCTTCGACGGAGACCTCGATCCCGGCTCCGGGTCACTAGTGTAAGGAGGGCCGAGGAACTTCCTGGAAGATTGGGGGGGCGGGGGGGGCGCAGAAAACTGGAGTTGTCCTGTGTGACTGACATCTAGTCTAGTTTCAATGCCAGACTCTAGGTGGAGAATCTGTTCTCAACGTCCACTCTGGCCAGAGTGCATCGGCTATAGCAGGGTGGAAACATATGGCCGAGGCCGAGGCAGAGGCATTGATTGCTTCCCTGTGCTGCCTTTGAATCTGAAGGTCTCAGACCAGAGCGACAGAGTTGTCGAGTGTCAGCTGCAGACTCACAACAGCAAGATGGTGACGTTCCGATTTGATCTGGATGGGGACAGCCCAGAAGAAATTGCAGCTGCCATGGTGAGCAGGAGAGAGATGAGGACAGAGTGGCTTCTATGTAAGCTCTTCCCTCCCTGTATCCACTGGTGCTGACATTTATACACTGACCCTGCAGCAAGGGCGTATAAACACTGGTCGGCAGGGCGACTCTGAAGATGCTTTGGCCTTTGTGCGGGGGAGATTTCTGTGTATCCAGTCTGGTTAAGCACTTTGCTATCTGATGTGGACTGGAGAGATAAGAGTGATGTGAGTTCCACCTAGAGGTGTCACAGGCGGCTGGAAGTAAAGGATGGACTGGAGTAGTGTGGGAAGGAGTGGGATTTGCCCAGGTCCTGGCAGATGAGTAGCAATGGTGGGGAAGTGAAGCAGGGGGGGATGTGGGGGGAAGGGCATGGCTTTCTGGAAGCATGGCATGAGCAACGCCATTAGTGCTGAATACTGGGACAATTTAGGGAGGAGACCACTGTCACTGGAGAAAAGGGATCCTGCAGGAGTGTCCTGGGAAGTGGAATTCAGCACATATCATAAGAGCTAAAGAAGGACAGCTGTGGGCAGTTCATGCTTGTAATCTTAGCTCTTAGCCGGAAGATCAATGATTGGGGTCATCCTTGGCTGCACAGCAGTTCAGGGCTAACTCAGGCTACATGAGACTTTGTGAAGCAAACAAAGGAAGTTAGGCAGAGAGGGACATGCTGAAAATGGGTGGGGTTTTGGTTTGTTTGTTTGTTTATTCATTTGGGTTTTTTTTAGATTTTTAAAACTTTTTTATTTTAATGTATGAGTGCTCTGCTGAGTGTACACTTGTATGCCAGAATGGGGCATCAGATCCTCTATAGATGGTTGTGAGCCACCATGTGGGTAGTGGGGATTGAACTCAGGACCTTTGGAAATACAGCCAGTGTTCTTAATCACAGAGCCATCTCTCCAGCCTGAGAATGTATTTTAAGGACTGTTCTGCTGTGAGATAGGGGAGGGTTTTAGGAGTAAAGACTCTGATCGGAAGGTGGACAGAAGAAGCCAGGTAGGCAGCAAGGAGAAATGAAATATAGGAGAAGAAGAAAGGCTGAAGCTATGGTTGTTGTTTCAGGGAAATCGCTGTGTAGTCCAGGAAGCTCTTGACGTCGTTAAGTGTGGGTAGTGGATGCCTAATAAATATTTGCTGAGTTGATACGCTAGGGAGGCAGGGGGAAGGGATATCAAGGGCACCCTGTATCAGAGGACCAAAGAGGAGCAGACTACTCAGAGAATAGTTGGAAATGAGAGCAGGGTTGTTTTTTTGTTTGTTTGTTTGTTTTAAGAGTCATGGTGAACTTGAGGAATAGCTGAGTTAAGGGTCTCCATGGCAACAGGAAATGGCCAGGCAGAGCTGGAGAGGGATGGGTTTGGGAGTCCTCAGTCCAGAGCTGAGGGTGAAAATAGACCTGCAAGGCAAGGCGAGAGACCAGGAAACTTTGAGGGTGTCTCGTGAAAACTTCCCCGTTCAGAACAAGAAGGGGGAGACAAGGTCCTGAAAGACAGGAAGTTGGAGCCAAAGAAGCAGAGGGATATTAGTGAGGATAGAATGAGTTCCAAGCAGGTGGCATAGAGGGGATCCTGAGGCAAGACCACACTGGCTTTTGTTAGAAGTCTTGATGGGAGACTGTTTCAACAGAATGGGGTGGCAGGGGCCAGATGATGTATAGAAACATCGGCCTTTAGGAATTCTTCCCTAAAGCCTGTTTGATGCCATTCACCTAGTCTCCAGAACAAAGAAAAGTGTCACCTGTCACCTAAGGCTTGTCATCTTCAGCCAAGTCTCCTGACCCTTCCAGAGTCTTTAATAAGCTACACAAATTTCTGAGTAGTTCCTAGAAATGTCTGGGTGCCTTTCTGCCTCTGCTTCTTCTTTCTACTTGGGGGTCTGTAGGTCTGAAAAACCCCATGGTTCCCTTGCCCACCCAGAAGCCACACAATCCAAGTGACCCAGCCCTGAACTCGGATCCAGTTCCCTTCCCCTTTCCACCAGTTCACTCCTCTGTAGCAGGGTTTGAAACTTGGATCTAATCTTACTGCTTTTCATCGTCATTGGATATTTGCGACTCTAAAACTAGGAAGTGTGGCCTTTACACTATAGTCCGTCCAACTCCACCAGGGTCCTGTTTTCAGACTGTTCCGCCTTTTGTATGGCTGTTTTCAGACTGTTCCGCCTTTTGTATGGCTGTTTTCTTGGCCTCAGCTGTTCTTCTGTCTCTTTTGATGGCTAGCTAGGGAAGACTGGAAGAAAGACTACCTTAGCAGTGGCTCTCAACCTTCCTAATGCTGTGAGCCTTTAAGTATAGTTCCTTCTGTTATGGTGCCCTCCAGTCATAAAAGTATTTTGTCGTTATTCATAATTGTAATTTTGCTACTGTTTTGAATCACAATATCAATATCTGCTATAGAGGATATCTGACACATGACCCTGAAGGTTGAGAACTAGCTTATCCCTGGGCTTTTCTGTAACACCTGAGTTCAAGTTTAATGTGCTTAAATTTGGTGAACGTGGCCAGGTTCCATTTCTCTTCTTCTATCCCCTCCTTGTCCCTTCCTTCTCCTTCAGTTGTGCTGGAAATCAAATCCAGGACCCTGTGGCAAACGCTGTCTCACTGAACTATACCCCTAGCCTCTTGGGCACGTTTCTTCGCCTCTCTGAACCTTAGCTGTTCATTGATTACTCTGTGTTTTTCAAAGGTGTGATCTAACATGGTGATGTGTATAAGTGGCCATAGACCCTCAGTGGAGGGTTGCTTTTCTTACTCCACATGTGTAAAGTTCTGCATCAAATATTCATAGTGTGATGCCATCCCAGCTTCTTCCATCCCCAGAGGTGCATGACCGGTTTCTTCATTAGAATAACATTGGGGAAGATGATTACAGACTTTTATTACATTCATTTATTTGTGTCTGGAGGGCATAAGAAAACCAGAGTCATTCTTCTCCTTTCACCTTATGGTCACGTGACTGAGCTCATACAGTTGAGCTTGGTGACAAACAGCTCTACCCAGCTTGCTGCCCCAATTACAGATTTTTTATTTTTTATTTTTGTTGTTGTTTTATTTTTTTGAGACAAGGTTTCTCTGTATAGCCCTGGCTATCCTGGAACTCACTCTGTACACCAGGCTGGCCTCGAACTCAGAAATCTGCCTGCCTCTGCCTGAACAAGTGATGGGATTAAAGGCGTGCGCCACCACTGCCCGGCCCAATTTCAGATTATTAAAACTTTTTAAATTGTGGAGTTTTCTGTTGGTGGTGGTTTTGTTTTTGTTTTTGTTTTTTTGTGATTTTTGAGACATGGTTTCATTGTGTAGTTCTGGCTGTCCTAGAACTCACTTTGTAGACCCTGCTGAGCTCCAACTCACAGAGATCCGCCTGCCTCTGTCTCCCATGGGACTGGGATTAAAGGCATTTATCACCATACCTGGCTAAATTGTGGTTAAAAAAGAATCCAGACACATAGTAAGTGGGGCATAGTGGCATATACCAGCCCCAAGGCAGGTGAGAGGGGGGGATTGCTATGAGTTCGAAGCCACTCTGGATAATGTAGTGTGACCCTGGCTCCCAACCTCAGGTACTCAATGTCTGTGAAGTGGAAAATGACATTTACCATGGATGCATGGATTTAACCTTGCCAGGTGTGAATGGAATCCCATGTGACATACTTTATAGTCTTTATGTGAGTGCAGAAATGGTGTTCAAAAGTGTGTAACGGTGGAACTTCGGGTTCTTTCAGTGGACCTGAGTTCAAATAGTGTGGCACTGGGTCAGCTGAACTGTTTCAAATAATATTTTTAAGTGATGTATTAATTTATTTTATGTGCATTACTGTTTTGTCTGCATGCGTGTCTGTGTGAGGGTGTCATGTCCTTTAGAACTGGAATTATGGACAGCTGTGAGCTGCCATGGGGGTACTAGGAACTGAACTCAGGTGCTCTGGAAGAAGAGCCACTGCTCTTCACTGCTGAGCCATCTCTCTAGCCCTGGGCCATCTGAGCTTCACCTGAGCATCAGTTATCTTCACTGCAAAGGGAGGATATTAATAGACCATAGCTGTTGGTGTTAACTGTGATGGTACAGGAAAGTATTGCTGTATACAGCACAGGCATCCTAAGAATATTAACTCCTTTCCTCCTGGACTACATTTCTCACGGACCACAAGTCCCTGTGGCACAAGACACACACTTAGCAATTGGTGCAGTAGTACATGTACTTAGCAATTGATACACTGGTATCACCAGTTGGGTTTAAACATCGGGAGCAGGGCAGTCAGGGTGGGATGATATCCTCCTCTCACCCCATAAACCCTGCCAGGTATACAATGAGTTCATCCTGCCCTCGGAGCGAGATGGATTCCTGAGCCGGATCCGGGAGATTATCCAGCGAGTGGAGACCCTGCTGAAGAGAGATGCTGGTCCCCCAGAGGCTGCTGAAGATGCCCTGAGCCCCCAGGTCAGGCCTCTAGACATCTCTAACAGGACCAGACGATACCCTCAGAGTTCTCCTTGGATTAACTTCTCTTGAGTTTGGAGGACCTTAGAAATGTCTCTTACTTTGTTTGCGGCTTTCATCCACGAACTTGTTCTAGAAAGCTGTGAATGAAGATTTTTTTTTTTTCAGCTTGCTATTTTGAAGTAAGTGCAGACTCACAGAGAGAAGTTACAAGGCCTGTAGAGCACGTCCCTAGATGCCCTTAGCCCAGATTGGTTGGTTGCTAATATTTTTTTTAAACTAGCTTTCCTATCCTTCCTCTGTTTTATATGTTGTGTTCCTTTGAACCGCTTGAGAACATGTTGGCAGGTCTCATGCCTCTTTATTGCTAAATAGTTTATTTAGCACATACACTTTTGAATCCTCAGAAGCCCATTCTCCTGACTCCTAGACGCTCATGGGTTGTAGCTTAAAAATCCCAAGTCTGGCTGGGCATGGTGGTGCACACCTTTAATCCCAGCACTCGGGAGGCAGAGGCAGGTGGATTTCTGAGTTCGAGGCCAGCCTGGTCTACAGAGTGAGTTCCAGGACAGCCAGGGCTATACAGAGAAACCCTGTCTCGAAAAAAACTATTAAAAAAAAGAATCCCAAGTCTGCAACTTCCCATCTGTGACTTGGCTTTCCCCACTGTGACTAAGCATCCCTTTTTCTCCCTCAGGAAGAGCCAGCAGCCCTGCCTGCCCTCCCAGGCCCACCCAATGGTAGGTTCTGTGTCTGTGCCTGCTCACCCCAACCTCTGGGTTGACCTTGTGGAGGGTGAAGGGTATAGGTGTTAGTGGTCTCGAATTTCAACCCTTCCTCTTCAGCAGAGCCCCAGAGAAGCATCTCCCCAGAACAGAGGAGCTGGGCAGCCTTCTCCACCTCTCCATCTTCTCCTGGCACCCCCTTGTCCCCTGGGGCCCCCTTTTCCCCTGGGACCCCTCCTGTCTTCCCATGCCCCATCTTTCCTATCACTTCACCCTCATGCTATCCCTGCCCATTCTCCCAGGTCTCTTCAAACCCCTATCCACAGGCCCCCAGTTCCCTGCTTCCCTTATCCTCCAGTGCTTCTCAGGTTCCACTTCCATCTTCCTCTCTTCCCATCAGCGCTCCCCTCCCATTCTCTCCTAGTTATCCCCAAGACCCTCTTAGCCCCACTTCTCTTCCCGTCTGCCCCTCTCCTCCCTCTCTTCCCTCTACCACAGCAGCCCCTCTCCTCTCTCTGGCTAGTGCCTTCTCTCTGGCTGTGATGACTGTGGCCCAGTCCCTGCTGTCCCCATCCCCTGGACTTCTTTCTCAGTCTCCTCCAGCCCCTCCAGGTCCTCTGCCTAGCCTGCCCCTTTCCCTTGCTTCTTGTGACCAGGAGAGCCTTTCGGCCCAAACAGCTGAGACAGAGAATGAGGTGAGTGGGGTATGAAGAGGGCTAGGAAAACAAGGCGGGCTTCTGGATCCTCCCCTTCCTCATGGTACCATACTTGGCAGGCTTCCCGTAATCCTGCTCAGCCACTACTGGGTGATGCTAGACTGGCACCTATATCTGAAGGTGAGGCCTCTAACCCTTGACCTTCCCCTGCCTCTTAGCCCCAGTGCCTTACATTCTGCTAGATCTTTTTCTTTCTTTCTTTCTTTCTTTCTTTCTTTCTTTCTTTCTTTCTCTCTCTCTCTCTCTCTCCCTTCCTTCCTTCCTTTTTCTTTCTTTTCTTTTCTTTTCTCTTTCTTCCTTCCTTTCCTTTCTTTCTTTTTTTCTTTCTTTCCTTCTTTCTTTCTTTCTTTCTTTCTTTCTTTCTTTCCTTTCTTTCTAATCCTCTTCACCTCCCTCCTTATCTTCCCGCAGAGGGAAAGCCCCAGCTTGTTGGCCGTTTCCAAGTGACTTCATCTAAGGAACCAGCAGAGCCTCCCCTGCAACCAGCATCCCCAACTCTCTCCAGATCCCTAAAGCTGCCAAGCCCTCCGCTGACCTCAGAGAGCTCAGACACAGAGGACAGTGCTGCAGGAGGCCCAGAGACTAGGGAGGCTCTGGCAGAGAGTGACCGTGCAGCCGAAGGCCTGGGGGTTGCGGTCGATGATGAAAAGGATGAAGGGAAGGAACCCCTACTTGGAGGCAGTTCCCCAATCTTGAGCCATCCCAGCCCAGTGTGGATGAACTACTCCTACAGCAGCCTGTGTCTGAGCAGTGAGGAGTCGGAGAGCAGCGGGGAAGACGAGGAATTCTGGGCTGAGCTGCAGAACCTTCGGCAGAAGTGAGTCTGGGAACAATGGCAGAGCTGGAGGTGAACCAGAGAGAACAGAGTGTTTGACTAGCCTTTTCCTGCCCGCCCGTGCATCCTCAGGCACTTGTCGGAAGTGGAGGCACTACAGACACTACAGAAGAAGGAAATCGAGGACTTATACAGCCGGCTTGGGAAACAGCCCCCACCTGGTATTGTAGCTCCAGCTGCTATGCTGTCCTGCCGCCAGCGCCGCCTCTCGAAGGGCAGCTTTCCCACCTCCCGCCGCAACAGCCTGCAGCGCTCTGATCTCCCTGGTCCTGGTGAGACCCCTTTTCCTTGAGACTCCTTCCCCATCGGCACGGTCTTCTTCCAGGCCCTGGTGGTCTACCCCTTGGTTCTGGGGGACTAGGCCCCCCTCCTCGCTGCCCCTCCCTCCACTTAGCGTTCTCCCTCCCTCATCCTGCTCCCAGGCATCATGCGAAGGAACTCTCTGAGTGGCAGCAGCACCGGCTCCCAGGAGCAGCGGGCAAGCAAGGGGGTGACATTCGCCGGGGATATTGGCAGGATGGTGAGGGGCGGGCCCAAGGAAGGGAGAGCCGAGGGCATGGTGGCTGGCAGCAGCTCTGCCTTCCTCTTCTTTGGACATTGCTTCAGCATTTTTCTTTTCCCCTCCAGTGAATTCAGACCAGAAGTCCTATGTCTCCCCAACACCAGGGCCCCACCATGGCCCATGGCCTCTCAGAATCTGATGTTTTTTGTGACCAACTCAACTCAGCAAAGAACACCCCAGCACTGAGTGGGTAGAAGGCCCGTGGGCACGGAGAGTGCGTTGTGTTGTATCCTGAAGAGTCAAAACCTTGCGGGTTCTCTTTGCTGTGTGGAAATCTCATTTCTGTAGCCTACCCCACCTGCCCTCCCCAGGCAAGGGCTGACCACTAAGCAATCCGAGTCCAGATGCTTGCGGAAGGCCAACTTCCAGCTGGGAGAGTGGAGGGGCTGTGCTCCTGCCACCAAAGTCAACAGCAACCAATAAAAATACTGAGGAGAAAGGCTGTGGGTCTGTATCTGTCATGCCTTAGGGACGGGGTGGGGGACAAAGACTTGTGAAGCAGGCAAGAAGGGTGAGGAACTCGAAGCCATTCTCCTCTCACAATGGAAGGCAGGATGGAAGCGGCCCAGCTTTCTGGCTTTTTGCCACCAGGTCATGAGGAAACTACATGACCAAATGATCCAATGGCCAAGGCATGATCCCCTCCAGACCCCACCCTAGGCCTGTATAGGCAGGTACCAGTAAATGTTAAAAGAATGAAGTTACTCCTTGCTCATCCTTCACCTACCAAGCTAGAGACAGGAAAAGGCCCGTGCCATTAAGAGTCTGTTCTTGAAGGCAGAGAACAGAAGAGTGACCTTCTTCTACCCCCTAAGACCTGGGTCAGTCTCAAACAGTCCAGTAATCTCTCCCTTAAATCAGGTGGAAAGATCTCACGGAAAAAGTAATTCTAGTTAAACATTTACAGCTCCCTGGGGCAATGCCACCGCTGCAGCTAGTGCCAGGGAGCTTTCCAGCGTGAAGTGCCATATGTCTCTCTGCCCCCACACACTAGCTTGGCTTCGGGAGACATGACTCATTTTATTACTTTAACTTGACCCTATCTTTCCCACTTTAAGGTTCCAACGCTGCAGTTAAGCCACACCCTCCCCCTTAAGAGTCGGGGCCCCTGGGAGGTGAAGGGGTAAACCACAAAGTTTGGGTAAAGGCAAGGTTGCATACCTCTCAAACAAGGAAATAAAAAGGGCTGAGTAACTGGACAAACTGCACGTGAAGTGAGCAATCCCCCCCTTGGCAGCGGCCAAATGCATAGTCTCTGGCTTCTTGGGCTCAATCACACAGTCCGACGTTAGTGTGCCAGTGATGCTGTAAGACCACCAGGCATCATTCAACATATACAGGGGATCCAGCAGTTTGAAGATGGTCCATACAGTTAGGGTCCCGAAGCTCGCTCTCTCTCAAGAGCACGGGCTCGGGCAGCTTTGGCTTCATCTTCCAGCTCATCAAGGAAACGCTCTTGGGCCACCGAGTAGAAGGTGTAACCATCTGACGGAGTGGGTTCAGGAAACCACAAAGCACATGGGCATTCCTTTCGTCTAGCCACCCTTGCTGTTTTCCCAAATTAATGATTTTGGATTGCCACCCTTTTGCTCCTTTTGAACCCTTAACCAATTGTTATTACTAAGCCAATACGCGCTGCGTATATATAGTAAGATTAGGCATGAACCTCATTTGCCCGCACATTAAAAGCTACACGTCTTGTTCCCTTTTCCCTAACCCCATATGCGGTATAGCCAGGACGGATACAAATAGCTAACACCAGGGCCCCGATGCCCAGGCCGGTCATGATGTTCCGGGTCCGCCGCTGTGGCAGTGTTTTCTGCCACTGGGCAAGTTGCACCTGCCGCATAAACTGCAACTGCGCTGGGGTCAATTTCTCCCGCGACGGGTCGATGCGCTGAGCGAATGGAGCATTTCCATTCTTAGCATTCAGAGGGTCACCAGCTCCAGGGGCCGCCATGTTGCTGCTCCGCCCTAAGCCGTCAAGCCCGGAACTCGCCAGGAATTGTAGTCTTTGACTTCAGCAAGGAACTCTGGGAGCTGTAGTCCACGTGGAGTTTTCTGGGTAGAGGCAGGGTCTCTCCGCCCTAGAGGAGGGACAGGAAAGGTGAAAAGCGCCCTGCTTTCTGATTGGCTGAGCTCTCTGTGTCAGTTGGGGCGCGAAAAGCTGTTGACCGTTCGAAGCCGTGGTGGACATTATGTTTTTTCTCAGATTCGAAGCGAGGGCAAACATATAGAAAGGGAAGGAAGAATCCAAGGTGTGGCAGAAGATTCTGGAAATAAGCTAAGGAGGCCAGTTTATGGATCCCGTAAACTGTCCAAGTACTCCGAAAGACTTATGAATATGGAAGGACCCTTGAGGCCCAGGCTGGTGAACTGTAGTGACTTTCAGTTCGGAGTGGTTACCACAGAGACTATCGAAAACGCCCTGCTTCACTTGGCCCAGCAGAACGAGCAAGCCGTGAAGGAGGCTGCGGGACGGACGGGCAGCTTCAGGGAGACCCGGATCGTGGGTGTGGATGCAGAGTGGGGAGTCAGGTTTACGGGAGGCAGGGGAGCGTTGATCTTTGTTTTTCACTCAAATATTTTGCTAGTACTCTTGTTGTGCGAGGTCGTGGGGCTTATAAGCGATGAACGAGGCTTACTAGCACTCTTTTTTTTATTTCTTAACCCCCACTTCCCTGCACCACTCCCCACGTGCCTTTTTTTATTTTTATTTTTAAAGACAAAGTCTCACTGTGGAGTCATGACCTGGAACACTCTCTGTAGCTTAGGCTGGCCTGGAATTGACAGATGTTCTGACTCCCAGATGCTGGGATTAAAAGCACACGGCATCATGGGGAGTCCCCCCCCTTTTAAAATTAATGTATGTCTGTATGAGGGTATCCAATCACCTGAAACTGAGGTTATAGACAGCTGTGAGCTGCCATATGGGTGCTGGGAATTGAACCCTGGTCCTCTAGAAGGGTAGCCAGTGCTTCTAACTGCTTGAGCCATCTCTCCACCACCAGCCCCCTTTACTCTTCTTTCCATAAACGTGTTTAGAGTGCTTATCATTTACATTGCCTGGTATAGAAAGAGGGAACTGCAATCTAGCCATTGCTCTCAAACTATGTAGTCTTTAGGTGGGAATTGTTAACATATGAGCAAGTGGATACAAATAACGGTTAGAGTGATTGACACAGAGAATACAAGCTACTATGAGAATTTAAAGGAGTGGTAAGATGAGGTCCAGGGATTGAATGATACCATGAATAAAACTTGGGAAAACAAGAGGGAGGCTGGGAGCGGAGGGTTTAGTTGTCCAGGTTGACCAGAGCATATGGAGAAGCAATAGAGAGTAAGGCCAGGAAAGTAGTTTGGAGACATTCCAAGCAGAGGTCTGAATGTCTGTCAGGGGAGAGAACTTTATACTTGTTTTAGCAGGAAAAAAGAAGAATTGAGAATTATAGGCAGTTGTGAGCCACCTGATGTGGGTGCTGGGAATTGAACCCAGGTTTTCTGGAAGACCTGCCAGTGCTCTTAACTGCTAAGCCATCTCTGCTGAGCGAAGCCACTGAAATGTAAATGAGGGGGCCAATGTGGCTGTCATTTTCCCCCTGGTAAAAATGATTTTGTATGTGGTCTAAAGGCTGGAGTTGAGTTGGGAGGTGAGCTAGGGGAGCCTGTGTGTAGTCAGAGTGATGACAGAGAGGAAGGCAAGAGTGGATTTAAAACAGCTCAGAGGCAAAATCTAAAAATCTGAGTTTTTCGTTTAAGAGATGAAGATGGGAAAGATGACTGTCAAAGGGCTGAGCCTCAGAGACTGGCAGCCTCGTGGTGCCATTTGGAGCAGCACTTACACACAGTGCAAGAATAAGGAAATGTGATGTTTGTTTGGGGGCAGTTGTTTTGATTTGGATCTACTAAGTTTAAGATCTGTGAAGAACACCCAGAAGAAGGTTAATAGCAGACTGTTTTAGAACTAGCAAGAAAGGCTTTTAAATCATTCCCATGATACGCCCAGGAGGAGGGAAGAGAAGCAGGTCATTGACAATTCCTTGGGAAACATTTAGTGCTCAGGGAACTGGAACGAGGAAGAGGCAGAGCTAAAGAGTCAATGCAATGAGCTGCAAATGGTGGCTCGGCAGTGACCCAGGACAGGACGGATGTCGGCAGGCAAACGCACTGCACTTGCTACTTTTACAGAGGACCCAGGTTTAGTTTCCAGCATCCACACAGGCAGGCTCACAACCACCTGTAACTCTACTTCCAGGGGACCCAACGTGCTCTTTGCAAGAATGTAGTGTATTCTCTCTCTCTCTCTCTCTCTCTCTCTCTCTCTCTCTCTCTCTGTCTGTCTCTCTCTCTCTGTCTCTCTCTCTCTCTCTCTCTCTCTCTCTCTCTCCTCCCCCCCCCCCCCACACACACACTAAGAGCCTGGAGAAAAAGCTCAGTACTTGAGAGTTTGTGCTGCTCTTCCAGGGGACCCAAGTTCACTTCCCTGCACCCACAGGAGGCAGTTCACAACTGCCTCTAACTCCAGCTCCAGGGGCTTCAACAGCTACCGAAAATTGCTACGAACGTGCACCCACCCCCTACCTCCACACTCACAAAATTTTAAAAAATATTTAAAAAAGTAAAATAATAAAACCCCACCACCAATGTTGGGGAGATAATTTTGAAGCCAGCAGGAGTGTTGTGGACAGACAGTGGTCTGCGGTTTCAGGTGCTTTCAGGGTATCCACAGGAGTGATACCTTGGAAGAGGCCCATGGTTGTTTGTTTGTTTGTTTGTTTTTTGTTTTTTTTTTAAAAAATCAGTCTGGAATAGTCTCTGGCTTTTGATGTAATTGTCTTAGCAAACTGGGAGCAGTGGAAGGCAAACTGTGGGAACGCCAGGGAGAGGGGTGAAGTAGTGGAAGGAGCAGGTGCGACAGCAAGTGTTAAATTCAGCAGTGATGAGGTGGATAGGGGAGCTGTGTCTCAGAGGCTGAAAGATCTTGTAAGCAGTAGTCCACTTTTGTACGCAGTGGAGCATGTAGTAGCAGAGAAACCGAGAGCAGGGTCCCTTCTGCCTAAACCAAGTTCAGGTTCCTTGAGAAACTAAAAACGGAGTAAGTCTTAACAAATCCAGAACAAAATCGAGGATCTGGGGACATCCCTGGACTAGGAAATAAAGCCTAAGGACCAGCAAATAGAAGGTTAAAGGTCTGGCCCATAAATGCAGAGTTGTGCTTAATTCTCTTCCTTGATGGAAATTATCGGCTAGGGCTGTGGTCTTTGTAAGAAAGCTTTGTGTATAAAACTATTTGTGACTTGTGTTAAGTGTATGCTAAAGTATCTTGTGATAGCTTGGTTTTAGTTTTTTGTAGACTTTTTTTTTTTTGAGACTAGGTCTCATGCAGCCCAAGCTGACCTTCAGTTACCATGTGAGAATGCCCTTGAACCTGCTCCACCTGCTGAAATGATAGGCATTGCCAGTTATAGGCATGTCCAATAATTTGTTTTTCTTCTAGGAAAGTCCAATTTTTTTTCTCGGAAGACATATGACAGTATGATTATGTACGTAGAGGCTGGGTAAAGGACCCCCCCACACACACACTCTGTAATTCTTTGCTGATCAATGATAAAGGTTCTTAGGTCTTCGGTTTTCTTTCCTGAGAACTGACATTCGCTCTCGTTTCCACCCTCTAATGATATTGCAAGCTAAATAGAATTTTATCTGAGGCTATTCTTTCAAAGGGAAACAGAAGCAGGATAAAATCTTGCCAAGGTATCTTACACTCCCCCACCTCCTAAGGATTCTTTCCCTCTAAATTGGGCTATGTTCTTTGAGTTAGGGGGTGTTCCTTCAAAACAAGTCAGTCCACAGTAATACTAGAGATTTACCCAACAAACTGGCGGTGGAGAGCGGGTGACCAGCTGCAAGGTGAATTGTGTTTGTAAAGCAATGGGAGCTCTGCAGAGGGTGGTTACTAAACAAACAGTGTCATAAAGACTATGGACGCCCCAGGAGGGACCTTTCTGTTCCTGCCAACATTCCACTGAAAACAGAATATAGGGGTTAGGGTTTTTATCCATCCAAGAATCCTCTTGGAGCTAGGGGATCCCAGCAGGAGGTGGAGACCAATTAGGCCAGCTGGTATATGTTTGTGTGTAACTGACCAAACCTTTTGTCAGCCGAGACTCAAAGGCAGGCTCGGGTCACCGAGGGGCTTGGTGGGCCCTTGACACTGGCCCAGAGCCAGCCTCCTTTCCATGCCTCTGATCTGCCCATTGGCAGCAAAGGCAGCTGAGCTCGGCTCTGCTTGTCCCAGGCTCATCTTTCTCCCCTCTTGACCCTCCTCTCTCAGCCCCACCATGGCTTTTACACGATGCCAAGAGTTCACAGTGTGGCTTGGGTTGCATCTTGTGAATTAAGCTCTTCTTCCCTGTTTTGGCAGAGTTTGTTTTTCTCCTGTCTGAACAATGGTGTCTGGAGAAATCGGTGAGCTACCAGGCTGTAGAAATCCTAGAAAGGTAAGGCTCTTGCATGAGGCCTTTGTGCTGGTGCCCCTCAGAATGGCTGGCGTCCCTAGATCATCACACAGCACTAGTTGCCCCTTTACCTGGAGGCTGTCTGGGCTTGCACCCTCCTTTTTACTTGCAAATATAGTTCTCCTCGCCAGTATTTGATACCCAGCAGGATAAAATGTGGCGTGTCTACAACACAAAGTCCCTGTAGTCTGTGTCACTGTAAGTTTACCCTCTTCTTTTTATTTCCCCCTTACAGATTCATGCTGAAGCAGGCAGAGGACATCTGTCGGCAAGCCACACTCCAGCTGAGAGGTAAAGACACAGAGCTGCAGAGCTGGAGGGCTATGAAAGAGCAGCTTGTCAACAAGTTCATCCTCCGATTGGTGTCGTGTGTTCAGCTGGCCAGCAAACTGTCTTTCCACTACAAAGTAAGGAGCTTGTGGGCACCCAAGTGTCAGCGAGAAACAGCTGATTGAAGGTGCCTGTGAGAAACCCACTGCTAAGCTAGGTGATACTACTCATGTGGAAATTCCAGAGTGTAATTATGCGTCCTAAGCATGCCTCCTGAATACACACAGTCACACAGAGGCAGTTATTAAATAGCCTGAAGTTCTGTTCCCAAAGTATAATTGCTGGACAGGTGCCATCATTCATACAGGTCACCTTTCCTCCCCTTGGACTTCAGGACAGTTTACATAAGGTTCCTGAACTACCAACATGCCTATCAGCATTAAAGACCAGTGGTTACACCTAAAAAGGATAAAATGTTTCTACATCACTATCCAGTGCCTGTGCAGTAAAATCACTCATTCCGCAAATATTTATCGAGTATCTTCTATGGCCCTGTGCTTCAGTAGATACCATGGCCTGGCTACCACAGTAAGAAACATTGTGCTCTCAAGGGATCCCTTACCTAGTGGGAAAAGGCGTAGGTGTAAACAGAATGGAAAGTAAATAAAATAGAAAATAGTGTAAATTGAGGGCTAAGAATGACTCTCATCAGCCTTGCTGAGTCAAGGAAGTTAATGAATTATTGGAACTGGTAGGTGGGATCTGGTGGCTGCAAAGAAAATCAAAACAAAATTAGAGAGGGCAGGGAGGAAGGACCAGACAGAAGGGAAGGGAATCCAGCCCGTGCCATGACTTGAAGGGAGAACAAGGCTTAATTGCAAGTAATCCTGTTTGCATAACTTAGTGGGCTTGGAGGGCTTTGCTGTGAGGGAGGGCATACGGCCTGCATCCTGATAGCTGCATCCTGACGGCTCTCCTCTGCCTTTGCTCTCCTCTTTGCTCAGATTGTCAGCAACATTACAGTCCTGAATTTCCTCCAGGCTCTGGGTTATGTACACACCAAAGAAGAACTGCTGGAGTCAGAGCTCGATATTTTGAAGTCCCTGAACTTCCAAATAAATCTGCCCACTCCTCTGGCATATGTGGAGATGCTCCTTGAAGTCCTAGGTATTTATTACATGTGTCAGATGTGGGTTGCAGACTTCCATAGCAGGCAAAAACACAAATGTCCCCAGGGATTTGGGAACAGGAGACACAGCCTACCAATGAGGAGCAGCGGGAAGGGAGCCCGTGTTTCTGGATGACTGACAATGTTCCTCCAGCACCGGTCAGGAGAGAGAGCTCAGAGGCCTAGCACCTGCTTTCTATTTGGATTCATTAGACACTCTTTCCTTTTCTTCTATGTAACAGCTGGCTGTTTTGGAACTCAATTTGTAGACCAGGCTGGCTTCCCAAGTGCTGGGACTAAACGTGTGCATCACCACACCCCAATCATTAGGCATTTTCTTATTACAGGATCTAAGGGTTTATGAAGAAGCATAAGACAGAATAATGGTACTGTAAATGTATGTATGTATTTCAGACGGAGATCTATCCTTTATAATTAACCTTCTGGCCAGACACATGCCTTTAATCCCAACAGTTGGGAGGCAGAGGCAGGTGGATCTCTAAATTTGAGGCTAGCCTGGTCTACACAAAGTTACAGATCAGCAAGGACTACAAAGTGAGACACTGCCTCAACAAAAACAACAACAAAACAAAAACAAACAAAAAACCCCTGACTTTCTGCTAACAGATCTTTCATTGTGGAGCATAACAGGAAGAGCATTAGCAACTAAACCGCTTTATGTCGTAAGATTATGATCAGAGACCGAGACTCATGTTCCTTCCATGTACATACTCCATGTAGGGTACAATGGCTGTTTGGTCCCTGCCACACAACTACATGCAACTTGTCTGACCCTCCTCGACCTGGTCTATCTTCTGCATGAACCCATCTATGAGAGCCTATTGAGAGCTTCAATTGAGAATTCTACACCCAGTCAGCTGCAGGGGTAAGAGACTTTTCTTGGGTAGGCTCCTTCTGGGGATGCAAAGTAGGGACAGATCCTATGAATAGAGTTTGGGGTTTGGAGCTCAGTGGTAGAGTACTTGCCTAGAAAATCCAGTACCCAGCACTAGAAAATTGGAAACCAGCACAGGCTAATTGGTTTTTATTAACTTCCAGTATGTGGTTCAGATGCAGATGAGTGAGCCCGGGAAAACTTTTACTATTAAATGTAAATAAGTTCAAATAATTAACATTCTTCTCTAGTTCTTCCCTTGCTCCTACTTACAAACTGGGAGTGCTAGATTGCTTTTATAGTCACCTGAGTGGGGAAAAGCCAGTCACATGGTTGCAAGTTGGTCAAAAGTATTTGATTACTGTAAAGTCAGACTGGCCAAAACCTCACAATTACATGTGTTAGGAAGGCAGATGGAACAACAAAAGGCCTATCAGCCACTGAAGACACAAGGTACAAGTTTTAATCCCAGGTGAGCTGGGGGGCATGGGGACATCAGATCAGCTATTACCTGACCATTTTATTTTTTCTGTGTTTAAAAGTACATGATTGGAGCTGGAGAGATGGCTCAGGGGTTAAGAGCACCAACTGCTCTTCCAGAGGTCCTGAGTTCGATTCCCAGCAACCACATGGTGACTCACAACCATCTGCAATGGGATCCAATGCCCTCTTCTAGTGAGTCTGAAGACAGTGATGGTGTGTTCACATAAAATAAATAAAAATCTTTAAAGAAAAAAGTAGATTTTTGGATGGGAGAAGTGGCTCAGAGGTTAAAAGCACTGCCTACCTTCCAGAGGTCTTGAGTTCAAATCCCAGCAACCACATGGTGGCTCACAACCATCTGTAATAGGATCTGATGCCCTCTTTTGGTGTGTCTGAAGACAGGTACAGTACACTCATATACATAAAATAAATAAATCTTTAAAAAAAAGTACATGATTAACATGAACAACTCATAGTTGAAGTTCTACAACCCTAGAGTTTAGGATCACATTTCATACTCGTTCCAAAATTAACATGGTTTTAATTATTCAGGGAAAAGTTTCTCTCTGTGAAGGAAGACTTTATGCTCTTGGCAGTTGGAATCATTGCGGCGAGTGCCTTCATCCAAAACCATGAATGCTGGAGCCAGGTATGTACCACTGAGCAGGACCAGCATGGTCAGATTCAGTAGAAAGTAGTTCCCCATCAGCTAAAGGAACACAGAGACAGGCATTAGAGAGGTGCCAGGACTGGATGGTCAATCAAGAAGGGAGGGCTGGAAAACCAGAGTAGGGTGCAAATGTTTCCATTTTATGAAATTGGAAATAGAGGCCCATGTTCCATTTCCATTTATAGTTACGACCCTGTTCTATCCTTTATGGGGGAAGCAAGTTACTAGCAGAGAGTACATGGTAGCACTATCAGGGAAATAACACGTGGCCATCAACACAGGAATCAGGATTTAATTTTCCCTCTACATTCTGAAAAATGAAAAGCTTGTGAGGCTTGAGAGAAGATCTCAAGCAAGTATTTGTGTGTGCGCACGAGTGTTTGTGCACTAAATGTTGAGATTATTTAGTGATAGAAGCTGTGTCTTTCTGAAGGTTATAGGGCACTTGCAGAGCATCACTGGCATTGCCTCGGAAAGCATTGCTGAGTTCTCTTACGCAATCCTGACTCACAGCGTGGGAGCAAACACTCCTGGGCCACAGCAGCCTGTTCCCCACAAGGCAGCCAGAGCTCTGAGGACTGCTGCCGCTGCCGCTTCCTCTAACACGTGAGGGTGGCTGACCCGCACTGCCTTGTCACTGGACCTCTTTCCTTGTTTACTTTTATACTCAGGGTACAAAAAATTCCAAATTTCCTTTGAACAGTGTTTTGTATTCCAGTTTCAGGCATGTTATTTTTTTCTACATCAGAGATAGTTATGGGAGACAAACATATCTGTTGTGTCATGGTAGGCTAAAAAAAACATCAAAGAATTGGACTGAGTTGATGATGAAACTAGTTCATTTTTGTTTGATAATACTTTTAATTTTTCCTAAGTTAATCTAACTAAGAGGTAATATCAGATAGAGATAAGTATTTTGGGGGACTTTAGAGCATTTTCGATGACCTTGACTGAATCTCTTTGAAGTAACCTTTCTTTCCTTGCTCCCCCTACAGCTGGTTGTTTTGTTCTGTTTTGTTTTGTTTTGTTTTGTTTTATTTTGTTAAGACAGGGTCTCAATACTCAGCCCTGGCTGCCTTGCAACTCACTATACACACCAGGCTGGGCTGAAATTCAGAGGGTCACTTGCCTCTCTCTGCCTCTCAGTGCTGGGGCTAAATACCATCATTTGTTTTTCTCTTTAAACTAAGACATGTTTCAACAGAATTTCTACTGAACTGACTACAACTCAATTCTTTCAGAATACAAAATACTCAATTTTAAGGAAAAACATACAGGCGTACCACTTGGTAATTAATAGACCATAGCAAATCCTTTATTACAAATAATTAAATCTCTCCACGTCGCACACAGTATCAAACAGCATTCTGTAGTCCCACTAGACAGCACAGGAGGCATTCAATGCTACAAGTGAGGACGGAGTTAAACTTGCAACTCCTGACCCGGTGTCCTTTCCCCACATCACCCAACTGTGTGCCACAAGCATCTCATCTCAAACCTTTGCTGTTTCAAATTTTAAGTGCAGGAAGTTGAGAGAGATAAAATCCAGTGAAAACACATTAACGTCAATTCAACTTAAAAAAGAAAACAAAGCAAATTTAAATTAGTTGTTTTCAGGAAAGAGGGAAAGGATGCATGGGGCTGAGTCAAAACTATGGCAGGGTTCTTTGCTATACATGGCGTACTCTGGAAACTATCTGTCATATTTGAAAATAAAGTAGCTTTTGTGGATTTTGGTATTGTAAACATGTGGTTTAATATTACCCAAATTTAATTTAAAGCATCTTTCCAAACCAAACAAAGTATAAAACCTTAAAGGCAAACATCCCCTAAGGAGCAAGTCACTTGTTATAGAACTGTGAGGACACCCAGGCAAGACCCCACTTGAGATTGGTCAGCATGAACTTGAGCGCTTTTGTCCACTGCTCCTCCGAGTTAAACTGGGTTTTGATGGAATAGGAGCCGCCACTGCCTCCAGTGTCTTCAATCTTGCCTTTCTCCACGTCCATCCTGCAGGTGGACATAGCAGAGCTCATTAGTAACAGAGCCAACCTAAGTCAGTTCAGGCAAATGGGCAGGGACTTGATCATGAGACCATTCACGTCACTTTATCTAATAAAGAACGCCTGGCAAAGAATTACCGCTAGTGTATTTTGGATTTGCTTGAAAGCCTAAAATCAAAGGCTGTCACAAGAGCCTCATTGTCATGGCAGAGTACAGGACAGGAGAGGACACACCCACACAGGAGGGAGTGAAGGCTACAGTACTCTTCACTGTCTGCCTAGGCACCCCTAACTCACAGAGCAGAGAGAAAGGCAAAAGAAAAGAGAAAAACTTTATATTTGGGTGTGAGAAAACTTAACTTTCCCCGTCTTTCCTCACTATAAGACAGATGATGTTTAAAACCGACATTCCCCTGCCTCAGCCCGTGCTAGGGTTAGAGGCAAGCCGCATCTCACAGGGCTTCTGAACAAGTCAGTCTCTATGCTAGGCTGCTACGCTGTCTGAGAGAAGCATCGTCTATTTCTATAGGCTGCAGAGAAAGCCTTTCTGAAATGACACTGCAATCTTGAGCCCTCTGCCAAGGAAATCTCCATCAGTACCCAGACAATATTCTTTAACTCGGGTCCAGGGGGTCGCACTGTTCTGCTTGCAGTACCACCGCAGTCCCTGCCCATCAATGTCATGTGAGCAAAGTCTGTTCTTTTTTGCCATTTTTACTGTCTGTTTCATTCACTGGCCCTTTCGTTCAGTTAGTCCCTGCTACTGAATGTTTACTGAGCCCTCGGGGGATACAGGGCAAACACTTACCTGTACGGAAGACAAAATCGAGTCTCTCCTTTTTCCACCTCTTCTTTGAACTGCTGCACACAGTCCAGAAAAGCTACCATTGCATGGTCAAACTTGTTGTCCCAGAAAAACCGCAAACCCCCAGAACAGTATAACGGCAACTCCTGCCCAAGAAGAAAGAACTGGCTGTGGGCATGTTCCCAGTTATCTCCTGGCCTCCAGGTACCCAAGATTTGTCTGCGCCCACCAGAACACGTATTATAGCTGGCCAATAAACTTGATAGCCCTCAACAACTCCCAAAGCAACAGGCAAACACCAGCTCTTGGCAGCTTCAGTACCAATGGAAATGTACTGAACTTCCGTATATTCCCCACCCTCGAGTTCATGCTCTCCTCTCATCCGCCAGACTCTCAACAGGATATAAAAAAAACACTTTTTCTCTGTAAACCCCAAAGAGCTAAGTCTGAACAAGATGTTGGCTCCTTATGAGATAGTCTGAGAAAGACACTGAAAAGTGTCAGCTGAATTAAAAATTATGCCTTTTTAAAGACACAAGGCCTTTTGTACTTTAGGCAAGTCCTCTATCTCTAAGCCTCATCCCTAGGCACCAGTGAACCTATTTTGTTAGGATAAGCATGAACTCTGTAAGCCAATGCAACAAGGTCTCCCAGAGTACCTTAGATTTGTCTGTCAGAGACTCCAGATAGGAATGATTTCCATAGGGAACAAGTCGGTACCTAAAGTGGGGATGCAGAGAGATGGATACAAGACTCTTCCCAAAGCTATTATTGTAAAGTTGCAACCCAGTAACTTTTTTTTTTTTTTAAAGAGACAGGGTTTCTCTGTGTAGCCCTGGCTGTCCTGGAACTTGTTCTGTAGACCAGGCTGGCCTCAAGAGATCCATCTGCCTCCAAGTGCTGGGATAAAGATGTGAGCAACCACCACTCGACTGCAACCCATTCATTTTCAATCTACATCTACATCTTACCCAGAGACTTTACTGTTTCCCCACTCCCAGCTCCTACAGAGTCCATGTTTAACGTCTTCAATGATCCCATCTGGTCGATAGCAGCAGGGGAGGGCTCATTAGTTCATATGTTGTAGCTTACTTTTGCTTTAATTTTTGAACGACAGCGTCTCCCTGTGCAGGCCAGCTGACTGTGAACTTTTCATCCTCCTGCCTGCCTTAGCTTCAACACTAGGATTACAGGGATTTGACACCATGCTAGTATTTCTGGTTTAGACTGTGCATATAACTTTCGGCCTGTAGGTTGCCTTTGTCCCAGGATAGCTGTGAATGAGGCTTCACACATTTGTAGACCACAATATCATACCCTGTTAGAGTTTTAAAACCAAAAACTGAAACTTTTTTAGGGGAAAAATTAGGTTCTGGAGACTGTTGGAGATCTCTGCTAGAGTCATGCCCGTTGAAGACCGCTGCATGGTATCACAGGCAAGGGTCCTATGAGATGGGAAACCACACATAGGCCCTTCACCCACGGCAGTCTATCTGCTGGCAGCAAGCCTTCATGCCACAGTGGAGCAGTACCAGGCGAATAAACAGATTACGTTAAAGACACACTTTACCCAGGGTGCTACGGAAGAGCTGCGTTTTCTCACCTCTGAAACTTCAGACCCATCTTATTGGCCAAAGCATGGAGCAGCAGCACTGTCTGGCCCCAGGCAGCATTGATTTCATTCCACTCCACAGGAACACTGGGCAAGCGACCCAGTCTGAAATTATTGATTGTGCCAAACTGTCCGCTGTGCCTACAGAGAAAGAAAAGGTCAGGGGAAAAAAGATTATAAAACTTGATTATTCCCACTTTCACCGAAGCCTAGCCTCAATCCCTCTCCTTTTCTTCAGACGAATATACCTAAGCTCCCCTTGGCATTTTAAATGAATGCCCCAAAACACCCAAGGCAACATCTTTTCCATCTGCTTCAATGCCAAAGTAGAAGCCTGAGAGTCACTGAATTCTCTCATACTCCTCCTCTGACAGACAGACAGACAGACAAATATCAAAGTCACCAAGCCCCATTGAGTCTGCTTCCTCTCTTTTAGACTCACGTGTGTAAGTGTTTGTCTTCATGTATGAACTTGCACCACCAACACATGCATGCCTATTGGATTCCCTGAACTATGGATATGGATGGTTGTGAACAACCCTGTGCTAAAACTGAACAAATCCTTTGCAAGAGCAACGAGTACTCCTAACCATTGCTGAGCCATCTCTCTAGCACCTTCCTACTTGTCTTAAATCTGTCTACTTGTGCCAGGTGAGTGGTGCACGCCTTTAATCCCAGCACTTGGGAGGCAGATCTGTGAGTTCCAGGCCAGCCTGGTCTACACAGTGAGTTCCAGGTCTACTTAGGAACCCTGAATCAAAAAACAAACAAACAACCCACAAAAGGGGCTGGAGAGATGGCTCAGCAGTTAAGAACACTGACTGCTCTTCTGAAGGTCCTGAGTTTAAATCCTAGCAACCACATGGTGGCTCACAACCATCCATAACAAGATCTGACGTCCTCTTCTGTGTGTCTGAAGACAGCTACAGTGTACTTAGATATAATAATAAAATCCTAAAAAACAGAACAATACAAAACACAAAAGCCAACAAAACAACACCCTGTCTACTTCCCTCCATCTCCAGCCTGCTATTCTTTTGTAGTTTAGATTCCCAGCACCGTACCTCCTTCCCAGATCCTTTCTCACCGTGTAAGTAAAGCTACCATTCACAAATGCAAATGTAGTTATGTCACTTCCCTGAAATGCTTCAATCATTCCCTCTGCATTGGGATCAATTCCAAATGCCTCAATAATGGTAACTCTCCAGTTTCATATCCGGCCACTTGCCCCCTTAGACTCAGTTTCTGTCACAATAAGGTCCTTTCAGTTCTTACATTCACCACTCCCTTGCTCCTGTTTCTGTGCACACGATGTTCTCTGCCAGGAACAACTCCTTCTCTGTAGACATCTACTTCACCTCTCAGCCACATCAGCCTTCTGGGGGGAATTTTCCATGCATCTCCCCAAACTGGAAAGAACTCGCTTCTGTTCTCACCCTGGGCCTCTCATCATCACACTGTCTCACACCTGCCGAGGTATGTACTCCTTCTAGATCATAAATAACCGGCAGGCTGACTTGGACTGTTGGCTTGACCCTCCTGGTGGTTAGCACAGTGCCTTCCACACAGCAACACTCGATAGTTACTAATTCAATAATAAATACACGAATGAGCCTGGGGCTAATAAATCAGCACCAGGCTGGAGAGGCGGCTCAGCTGTTAGGATCACTGGCTGCTCTTCCAGAGGATCCAACTTTGATTCCCAACACCCATAATGCAACTCACAACTTCATTACTGACTCCCTCATCTGGCCTCTGTGGGCACTATGCATGCATGTGGTGCACGTTCATACATGAAGACAAACACACACGTGAGTCTAAAAGAGAGGAGACAGGAGGCAGACTTAGTGGGGCTTAGTGACTTTGATATTGGTCTGTCTGTCTGTCAGGGGAGGAGCATGAGAGAATTCAGCAACTCTCAGGCTTCCACTTTGGCATTGAAGCAGATGGAAAAGATGTTGCCTTGGGTGGTTTGGGGCATTCATTTAAAATGCCAAGGGGAGCTTAGGTATATTCGTCTGAAGAAAAGGAGAGGGATTGAGGCTAGGCTTGGGTGAAAGTGGGGAATCTCAAGTTTTTAATCTTTTTTCCCCTGACCTTTTCTGCCTTTCTCTGTAAACACAGTGGATAATTTGGCCCGGCTAATAAAATAAAGATTTATTTATTTTGTGTTTATGAGTACACTGTAACTGTCTTCAGACACAGCAGAAGAGGGCATCAGATCCAATTACAGATGGTTGTAGGCCACCATGCAGTTGCCGGAATCTGAACTCAGGACCTCTGGAAGAACAATCGGAGCTCCCAACCACTGAGCCATCTCTCCAGCCCCCATAAAATAATTTAAAAGCAGCATCAGGGACCAGGGTTTCATGGGCAGATACAAACACTAAATTCTAGAATCCCACTTGTGTGTGGATGCACACTGTGATGGCAGACATGCATACACACAGCTCACATTATACCTATCCTATCAATAGGAATGACAGGAACCTGCCGTAAACCTAGCATAGGTAAAGGGAACCTACAGTGCCTCTTCTATGCAGAGGTGTGTTGCTAACACAGCTCAGATCCAGACTGCCCATATGCACACACACCCCTGCCCTCCTTACCAGATGTGGAAGGTGGCATTGAAGACATTGGTTTTCTTGAGCTTGTCCAGCTGGATCTGGGCGTAGCGCACCTGGTTCTCCACACTCTTGAGTTCGTCATCCAACTCCAGCTGCTGCCTTTTAAACTCACTATACTCCCGCTGGTACCTGGGAGCAGCCAAGGGGACCAGGAAGGGCTGACTGTGGAGGCTGCAGCACCTCTCTCCTCATTCTTCCTAAGGATTGACTCTAGTGATATAGTTACATCTAATTACACAACTCTCTACGTTTGCCATTGATTCCTCTCAGAGGAATGTTCTGAGTACAAAGTATAAAAATGTCTCAAATTCCAGGTGCTCATATTTTAAACTATAGAAGAAAGGACTCTTGTGAACTATGACAAAAAAAATTCTGTATTTTTTTTTTCAGATGTGAAACAAGAATGAGTCTCTCAGCCAGGCGTGGTGGTGCACGCCTTTAATCCCAGCACTCAGGAGACAGAGGCAGGCGGATCCCTGAGTTCTAGACTAACCTTGATCTACAGAGTGAGTTCCAAGACAGCCAGGGCTACACAGAGAAACCCCGTCTTGAAAAACCAATAGTGGGTCTCTCATTGCATTTATTTATTTGTGTATAGGCGGAGTTGGGGCTTTCCTGCCCTGTAAGTCTCAGGGATTGATCTGAAGTCATCAGGCTTGACATAAAGTCCTTTAACCCACTGAGCCACCTATCTGACCCAGGCAAGTGTGTTTTCAGAGCCCTGGTGCCATCACTCCCCCCAACTAACATCCTTGCTTCACCTCTCATGGCAAGCCTTCCTCCACAGTCCCCACCCCCACCCCCCACGCTTCTGAAACAGGCCCAGAAACATGCAGCTCTGGAGCAGACATTATACTACTGCCTGACGGCCGACCCAGTCAGACCTAAGCTGGCCCCCACTGCCTCCCCCGTGCTAAAGGCAGAAGGCAGAAGAGCAGGGCAAGCACCCACTGAGCTTCCTCCTGGTCCAATCTCTCCGCCTCAGCCTGGACCTTCTCCAGGTTCTCTGCCACCACCTTGCGGTTCTTTTCCACATCTTCCAGCTCCTGGATCAGCCTCTCCTCCTCCAAGGCCAGCTCCTTCAGCTCCCTCTGCAGCTGCTCACTGTCATCCTCATTCATCTGCTCTAGGATCTCCAAACAGCGTCTGCCAAGGCACAGACACACACAGTCTACTGACTAGAGGGCACCTGTAGTTCCACGAGCCTGAGGGGAGCAGAGCTCTTAAGTTCTGTGGGCCAAGCAGTCCCCCAGGCCCAGACCCTGGAGCTACTCACTTGTAGTTCTGACATTCATTCTCAGTGACATTGAGCTGAGTGTCCAGCTGGTCTAAAAGAGTGTCTGTGCATTCCTCACACAGCGGGTGATCCACATCGGTCTGGCCCGACATGATGTCAAACAGGTCTCCAGTGACCTGGAAGCATGGGACAGTCAGGACAGGGCCTCTCCTTGGCTACCTGCCGAGCCACCCCGTAACAACTACACAATTCTTGACAGTGAAATTAGACCAACTTGCCTTGAGTCTCCGGCTGAGGTTCTCCATGGTGCCACCATCAGATGCCTCCCCGATCAGAGTGAAGCTATTAGCACTTTCTGTAGACATCATCCTGCAGACAGCCCCCCACCCATGGGCCACATGAGGGAGCAGAGAGACCTCCTCCACCTACTGTGCTGCCAGTGGCAGAGACTCGCAAGCACCAGCTGGGGGGCCTCAAAGTGCGCACCCATTCCTAGCCCGTGTGGGCCTCCCAAGGATCCCTCTCTCCCAAAGGAATGCCATGCTGGTCTTCACAGGGGTACTACTCAGCACCAGGTTAGCCTGGATAGACTAAGAGGGAGAGGGGGCATCAAAAATGGATATGTAGGTCTACAGCAAAAAGGAAGGAGAATCAAGAAAGATCATTTTTAATATTACACTCCTTTGACAGCACCTTTTACCTGCTACATCAATGAGAACCAAGGACCTAAATATCTAACAAGTGTTACTGAAAACTTCTCAAGAACCCATCTCAATGACTCCCTCAGTAGCCCTCAGTGCCTCATCATTACAGGCACTAATCCTTCTCAGTGTGTAAAGGACTACAGAGAAAAAAAAATTAATGCTGAAAAGAACAGGTCAGGTATAAGGAAACAGCTTTCCTAAAAAGAGCCAAAAGGCTAGATGAGAATTCATCACCTAGTCCCATGTCCTAATTAAAATTCCTTTGGTGAGAAACAGGGGACTGAGGAATAGTAAGCACCTGGCTGGGGGGATGAATCTTCGAGAGACACCATCCTGGCGAGTTTCAATAAATGGCTCCTGAGAAAGAAATGAGAGCTTTAGAATTCTGGCAGCTCAGAATGGAGCCTATTTCCCCCAACTCCTGAGAACTGTTTGGCTTTAGCCTAGATTGATAACCACAAAACTTGATAAACAAGAGACAGGGTTTCTCTGTGTAGCCCTGGCTGTCCTGGAAGTCACAATGTAGATCAGGCTGGCCTTGAACTAAAAAATCCGCCTGCCTCTGCCTCCCAAGTGCTGGGATTAAAGACGTGCACCACCACTGCCTGGCTAAACAAGAGCAACTTAAGAAGTGAGTAGTTATCTGGGCTGGGAGATGGCTAAGTAGATAATATTCTTTCTACTCAAGGAACATGACCTGAGTTCAGATGCCCATAGTTCAACAAACAAATGGGAGGCAGAGACAGGTAGATCTTGGAAGATTTTTTTTTTTACACACCCATCCGGTCTACATAGAACAAGAACCAGGGTTATACACAGACCCTGTCTCAACAACAAAACAATAAAAACAATGAATTCCCCACAAAACAAAATCAAAGCAAACTAAACAAAGAACAAGGAGTGACCAGGGTGTGCTCCTTTCATGGCCGAACAGGAGGACCTAATGAGCCTCCCTGTTTGGGCAGCCAAGCTAATCTGCAAGCTGCAGGATCAGGTCCAAGTTAGACGCTGTCTCAAAAAGTAAGGTGGAAACCTAGACACAGCCTGTGTACATATGACCTAAGAGAGGACTCACAGCACAGACAACTCCCTAGTACCATCTGATGACTACTCTACTTGATGGGGAACAGCATTTTCTAAGGATACCAGACTTTATTTGTGGTTGGTTCAATTTGCATTTTCTAAACACGTACCAGTTAGGGAAGCAAACGCCCTAAATCACGGTACAAGGAAAAAGGCAGAACAGAACACAGTGTGACTTGCCATAGCATAAAGTAGACCACTTACATACTTTTAGGAAAAAAAAAAAGATGTTTCTTTAATGCTCTTTAAAGAAATCGGTGGGCCTGTCAGTACCAGAACTGCCTATCATCAACAGTTCTAGAACATTTATGTTCAACATTTTGAACACACTGGCTTCAGCTGCCTGCCTCTTTTGCTTCTTTGCAGGTTTTCTCTGGCCTTGCATGCTAGAATTAACAGCCCCCAACCCACTTAAGGTTCGCTTTTCCCAGTGACAGCAGTCACTCGGATAAATCCTCCCGTATTGCTCAGGCAAGGTAAATCTCAGGGATGAGGCCAGCGCTTTCCCCAGGATGCTGTGCCACTGGTGTGTGACCATGTCTCCCTCCTAGGCTTCTTTCCCTTTCCACCCATCCGTTTTCTCTATTTTGTACTAGGGTCCCTTGGGATCCTCTCCCAAGTCAGTAACTTCTACTTGACAATGACCTGCTCCCCACAAAAGAAAATCAAGCTACAACATCTATCTTTGGTAATGAAAACATCCCTATTATTATCAGCACCACCATCATCACTGGACATGATGGGCTCTACCTCTCAACTACACCCCCCACCCCCCTGGGCAGCTTCATCACTGACAGCACTAGAATTTAAAAATGATATATTCTAACACTGCAGATCTTTCATGTCTACAATAAATATTCAACCCATTGTCCAAACAAGATGTTTGTGAATGGAGAAAGACAGTAACTCTAGAGAATAAAAGATATTATTGAGAATTCCCCGGAGTAACCAAAACACATAGGTCATCCCATCTCTGAGCTTAGTCATTTATTTTTTAAGTTTCATTTATTTATGTGTGGGTGCACGCACATGCCGAAGTGCAAAGGACAACTTGTAGGAGTCGGCTGTCTTTCCATTGTGTGGCTTCCCGGGTGTGAACTCAGGTCCTTAGGCTCTGAGCCAGGGTTGGCTGGCTGGAAACTTACAACAATCTTACTGCTTCAGCCTTCCAAGTACCTAGAATTTTAGGCATTAAGCCACTATGCTGGTCTATAATCACATCTTGAAACACACTTCTAAAATATTTATCTACTTATGGGTGAGGGTGGTCAGAACGTGTGGCAGCCACCCTCACCCACTGAGCTGTCTCGATGGCCTTATCACCCCACTTCTTGATTGATGCTTTCCTCAGTAATCCTGTTCCTTGGGGTACACTTGGGTACCTCCCAATGATCTGCAGTGGACTCCATGAACAACTTTATTTTTCTGGGGTCCTGGGGATTGGATCTAGGAGCTTGCATCCGCTGGGCAAGCACCACCCCTGAGCTAATACCCCAGCCCTCAACTTAGTTTCTCCTGTTTGCTGTTTGCCTTTAGAGGTCGGGTCTCATGCAGAGCAGGTTAACATCAAACAGATGATCTTGAACTTCTGATCCTCCTGCCTCCACACCCAGTTTAATGTGATGCTAGGGATCAAAAAGCAAACACTCCACTAACTGAACTACCACCCTAGTACTGTTTTTGTTTTTGTTTTTTTCATATATGTATCTCAGGCTAGTCTGGAACTCACCATGTAGCCCAGGCTAGCCTCGCATCTGTCATCTTCAGGGCCTCTGCCTCCTGTGGTTAGGATTACAGGAGGGCAACATCGTGTCTGGCTAGAATCTCTCTTATGAACCACTCTTTAGTACGAGCCCCAGCGCCCGGAGGCCCCAACACTGCAGAGCTCCAGGCTGTGGGCTGGTGTGTGCATAACCAGCTGCCGGTTAGGTTTAGGAGGAGGATGGGGAGAGGGCACTGCTTTTACCTCTCCTGAGTTAGCCTCTTCCTCCTGGGTCTCTCCTGGTTTCGCCTGGGCTGTGGTAAGTAATGGAGCTAAGGGCAAGGAAAATCCTGAGTCAGAAACAGTCTTATCAAAGCAGGAAGGCTTAGCAAAGCATGGGGAAGAGTCGGAATTCACCTCATTACCAGCCCCAACCCTACCACAATTCTCCCTCTCTGTTCTCACTTTGTAGCCTGGCACTCATTAGACAGACTAGACGGGCCTCTAACTCCCTGAGATACACTTGTCTGTCTCCTGAGCACTGGGATTAATTTGTGCCACCATTCCCGCCCCATCCCCCTTTTTAAATTCTTTATACAAACAAAAATGTTTTTTTCCCCCTTTTCCTGTTAGTAGAATGTTAAAATCCTAAAAGCACCATGACTTTAAGAGTCATATAGAAATAGTTTTCATGCGCTAGGCATTTACTTTAAAGGTATTTCAGAGACGAGAGCAAGGAATGGGTCTTCAGACCAGGTGTGTTGGCAATTGTTGAAACTAGGTGGCGGGCACACAGGGATTCATTATATACTTAAAACCTTTTAAAAGTTTTTAGAACTTTTTTAAAAAAATTATGTGTATATGTCACATAATTTTGGGGTGTGGGTTGTCCACATGTGGACAGGAAGAAGGCGTTGGGTTACCTGGACCTGGAGTTACGGGCAGTGTGCCTGTCCACTGGGAGTTAAACTCAGGTTCCTCTGGAAGAGCACTAAATGTTCCTAACCAGTGAACCCTCTCTGCAGGCCTATATCTTAAGTTTTTCCATCACAAAAGTTAGCATCCCTTTTCCCTAGAATAACTGGGAAGGAATAAAATAATTTTCTGGGAAGCTGTATGTAATCTGATTGTACTCATGTATCAAGGATGTAGGGCTAGGGATGTGGCTGAGTGACAGAATCCCTGGTATGGGAAGAGGACAGAGAGCCAGGTACAGTGGTACATGGCTATAATCCCAGTGCTTCAGAATCTGAGGAAAATCTTTTTTGTTTTGTTTTGTTGTTGTTGTTTCAAGACAGGGTTTTTCTATGTGGCCCTGGCTGTCCTGGAACTTACTCTATAGTCTCACTGGCCTCAAATTCAGAAATCTTCCTGCCTCTGCCTCCCAAGTTCTGGAATTAAAGGCGTGTGCTACCACTGCCGGGCTGAGTCTGAG
Organism: Mus musculus; assembly: GCF_000001635.26. Lineage (NCBI taxonomy): Eukaryota > Metazoa > Chordata > Mammalia > Rodentia > Muridae > Mus > Mus musculus. The sequence continues at coordinate 101,300,180 of NC_000077.6, forward strand.
GAAATTCAAGCATGTGTTTAAAGCAAGCCTCTGTTATATAAGACTCTACCTCAAAAACAAAACATCACCAACAAAGACACAGCTAATATTCATTCAATGACAATCTATTCAGCCGTTTTTTTTAAAAGCATGAACTCCTGTCATTAAGACTGAAGGACATACATTAAATGAGATTATCCAGGCCCAGTAAAGCAAGCACTGCCTGGTCTCACTCAGGTGTGGTGCATCTCATTTAAACTGAGAACAATATGATGGTTATACACAACAGACTGGTTAGACAGGAGAAAAGTTCTGCTCTACTGGACGGTGCTGACTATGGGTACCAATGGTGGACTGCACAGTCCCCAAAAGCCAGCAGGGACGATTAGAAATGTTTCAACCACAAGGAAACAAACAAACAAACAAAACGTTAGAAGAGACAAATGTGCCAACCCTGATTTGAACATCATTACATGTGTATTCAAACATCAAGTGGCACCCCCTAAATATATCAGGTTTTAAAATGTATGAACACTAGTTTAGAAACATGTAAAGCCGGGCATGGTAGCACACAGACCTCCTTTATTCCAACACTTGGGAGATGAAAGCTTTCAACACACAACATTAACCTTTAAAAATGAAAAATAAGCCAGGTGTGGTGGCGCACACCTTTAAGCCCCAGGACTCTGAAGGCAGAGGCAGGACAATCTAGCCAGGCAAGGGCTAGAGTGAAACTCTGTCTATACCAACAGCAAGAACAATGAAAATAATTTTTTTTTAAGGAGAAGAAAAATAAAGAGCTGGGCAGATCACTCAATAGCTTAGAGCACCTGTTGCTCCTGTAAAGGACCTAGGTTCGAGTCCTAGCCCTCACACGGTGGCTCACAACCACCTGTTAACTCCAGTTCAGGGATCTGACGCCCTCTTCTGGCCTCTCCCGGCATCAGGCATTCTCGTCATGGACAGATGTACATGTAAGCAAACCACCTATACACATAACTAATACTAATTATGAATAAAAATGAATCAAGGTCTAGGGAGCTATATACAACAAAGCCAAGGTTTCCATGCTAATGCCAGGCCCATGAACGTGTTTAAACTCGCTAATCACCTCTCTCACTCTCTTCTTCAGGCTTCAAGGCTCTCCTACACTTCACTGGACCTCAGGTAAGTATGCTCACTGATGGCTCTAACCTCAACTCGTCACCTGTAAGAGGATGCACCATGGCACTTCTCCTGTCCTTTTTATTTTTGGAAACAGGGTCTCATTCAATAGCGCAGGCTGGCCTGGAACTTGAGGCAGCTCCGGCGTCAGCCTCCTGAGTTGCTGCAGTTATAGATGTGAGCCACCAAGCCTGGTTTCCACGGGGACTGTTACAGGACACCTGATTGATACACTGGTAAATCTTCAAGAAATTCTGTTATATGTGAATACTCCTTCACTCTGGAGACACTGTCAGAGGTCTATTCCTGACGAGAAAACCGAAAGCCAGAGACCGCCACCTCAATGTCCCTAAAGTTGCCCACTTCCCTCCTTCTTGACCACCCCTTTCCTCGGATCCTGCTGACCTGTGAGTTCCTGGATGGTGACCCGGTCCAGGATCTTGAAGCTCGTGTCCAGTTTCAGAGGCTGGCTACAGCGCTGGCACACGAAGCTCACCTGCATGGTGCTGCTGGACGCCTTAGACCCCTCCATGCCTGCGACAGCGGAGAAAAGACGACGTTAAGAAGAATCGGCTCCTTTGAACCTCGGGCCCGAGGCTACCCGCTGCCTTGGTGGTGGAGGTGAAGAGGAAAATCCCGGTCCGCGCCGTTCCCTCTGGGAGTGGGATGACACCAAGAGGACCCGCTTCCGGGGCAGAGCCCAGCTAAGGCAGTCTAGTCTCCCGAGCGGGGAAACGGGGCACCAGAGTGGCCGCCAGGGACTCTAGGCTTCTTCCTAAGGTCTCACTTCAGGCCCCGACGCTCCTCACCTCAGGAGCCCGGAGCCCGCCACCCAGGCTCGTTCTACCGCGGGGGCACGGTGGCCTCGGGTCCGCCCCGGAGCGAGACCTCCAGAGTTCCCATCGCCCGGTCTTCAGCTACTTCCCGGTCGGCTAGCTGAAGACTTCCGCCCAGGACCAGAAGTGACGTCACGACGGGAGCTGACGCAAGGACCCCTGCTCCAGATCCCTGTTTACCCGGCTCGGAGCGCCATCCAAAGGCCGAGCGGGGAAGTGCAGCAGTGCCGACAGGTGGGCCGAAGCTGCCCACACTCTTCTGATTTAGACGGTCCACTCAAGATTTGTTACTTCCAAGTGGAGCCACTTCTATATTCCTTAGGGATCAGGGTGTTGTTTGTTTGTTTGTTTGTTTGTTTGTTTGTTTGTTTGAGACAGGGTTTCTCTGTGTAGCCCTGGTTGACCTGGAACTCGCCCTGTAGACCAAGCTGGCATCCACTTCACAGAGATCCACTTGCCTCAGCCTCCTAAGGGCTGTGATTAAAAGCGTGCACCACCACCTTCCGGCATGTGTGAGCTTTTAAAGTGTATTTTTGGGAGAGTCAAATTGTCTAAACCCTTCTGAGGGAGTGCGTTTGGCAGGATGGTAAATTTTATTGTTATATGTATGTATGTATGTGTATGTGTGTATGTATGTATATATGTTTGTATATGTGTATATAATAAAATGCAAATACATTAAAGGTGATAGTTATATGTATGTATATATGTGTATGTGTGTATTATGTATGTATATAACAAAATGTAAATAAATAAAAAGGTGACAGTGGAGACTGGAGAGATGGCTCAGCAGTTAAAAGCACCAACCGCACTTCCAGATGACCTGGATTAAATCAAATCCATCCACCCACATGGCAGCTCATAACTGTCTGTAACTCCAAGAACTGACACCACTATCACCACTTTCACACAGTCATCCATGTATGCAAAACACCAATGCATTTGTGGTGTGTGTGTGTGTGTGTGTGTGTGTGTGTGTGTGTGAGAGAGAGAGAGAGAGAGAGAGCTGGCTCCTGTGAGTATGTGTGTATCTGGAATCATATCCAAGGCCTCTCATATACTAAGCAAGTACTCCACCAATGAACTGTATGTCCAGCCCTACTTTGTAAGTTTAACATATGTGGGCTGCCAAGATGGCTCAACCTGTAAAAGTGTGTGCACCAAACGTGAGAGAGACCCTAAGGTCAATTCCTAAGGATCGGAGTAGGAGGAGATGAAGTTGACCTCCAAAGGAATTCCAGGGTATGGACTGCCCTCCACCACCACTAAGGATAATAAAAATAATTGAATGTTTTCCATGTTGCTCCAGTTTTGTTAATTAACATTCTCATTGCTGCAATACATCACAGCAGAAACGCACAGATTACAGTGAATTTCTTTATTGATGGAAACTTCCATTGCTTCCAATTTGGGTGGATACAATAATATCACAATGAGGAATTGACTTTGTCCTAGAACAGAACCTTATCATTAAAAGTACTGTAGACTTTGGAATCTTCTCTTTATTAACATTGGCAGTTGTTTTCAAAACAACTCATATTATATTCTGCCTCTAGTAATCCATTAAAGGGCCTGTTTTATGATGCCTTGCCCAGTATTGGATAAGATATATTTGAGGAACAATAGCAGACAATGGCAGTTCTCCATTCTTTTTTTTTTTTTTTTTTTGGTTTTCAAGACAGGGTTTCTCTGTATAGCCCTGGCTGTCCTGGAACTCACTTTGTAGACCAGGCTGGCCTCAAGCTCAGAAATCCACCTGCCTCTGCATCCCGAGTGCTGGGATTAAAGGCATGCGCCACCATGCTCGGCTCCAGTTCTCCATTCTTGTAATTGATATCACTGATTGCTGATAAGGTTGAAGAGTTTGTCATGTGGTCGCCCCTTGCAGTTCTTACAAATTATGTTCACATATTTGTATTTATTTATTGGATCATAACGTCTTTCTCAGGTTTTAAAATAAATGTTTATGGCCAGGGGTGGTGGTGCACGCCTTGAATCTCAGCACAATGGCAGGCTGATCTTCACAGTGGCCGGCCTGGTCCTCATAGTGAGCTCCAGGTCAGTCAGGGTTGCATGTTAAGTCTTTGGCACACAGATAAACACACACAGACACACAGACACATGTAGACATATATGTATACACAAACACATAGATACACAGAGAGAGAGACACACAGACATCCATGTACACACATACATACAGACACACACAAACACACACACGAGTAAATAAATTCTCATGAATGGTTTAGCTAGCTAACCTTCCTTCCTTCCATCCTTCCTTCCTTCCTTCCTTCCTTCCTTCCCTCCCTCCCTCCCTCCCTCCTTCCTTCCTTCCTCCCACCCATGCTTTTTTTTTTTTAAAAAAAAGGAGATCTCATGAATCCCAAGGATGACTTCAAACTCACCAGGCAGCAGAAAATGACTTGAACTTTTGACCCTCCTGCCTCTCTCTATCTTCTGAGTGCTGGATTAACAATTACATGACCCAGGCTTTCATAACTCAACCACCTGAGATACGCTGCAGCTATTTCCTTCCTTCCTTCCTTCCTTCCTTCCTTCCTTCCTTCCTTTCTTTCTTTCTTGTTTTGTTTTGTTTTGTTTTGTTTTGTTTTGTTTTGTTTTGTTTCGAGACAGAGTTTCTCTGTGTAGCCCTGGCTGTCCTGGACTCATTCTGTAGACCAGGCTGGCCTCAAACTCAGAAATCTGCCTGCCTCTGCCTCCCAAGTGCTGGGATTAAAGATGTGCACCACCACCACCCAGCCCCTAAATTATTTTCTAAATGTGCAGAAATTTTTCATGTTTCATTTGTTTTGTGGAGACAAGATCTTGTGTACCTCAAACTATTCTCAAAATTTCTCTCTGGGGCTAGAGAGAATAATAAAATGCTTACTCTTGGGCTGGAGAGATGGCTCAGCGGTTAAGAGTACTGACTGCTCTTCCGAAGGTTCTGAGTTCAATTCCCAGCAACCACATGGTGGCTCACAACCATCCTTAATGAGATCTGATGCCCTCTTGTGGTGTGTCTGAAGACAGATACAGTGTACTTACATACATAAAATAAATAAATAAAACTTAAAAAAATAATATAAAATGCTTACTCTTGTAGAGAGGGGGCCCATGTTTAATTCCCACCACCATGTATAACTCCATGTCCAGTGGCATTTTCTGGACACTAGGCACACAGGTGGTGCACATGCATCCATGCAGGCAAAATAGCCACACAAAAAATAAAATAAAATAAATAAACATAACAATAGAATCTTGTTTTGTTTTGTTTTTGTCTTTTTGAGACAGGATTTCACTGTGGAGCCCTGAATGTCCTGAAACTCACTCTGTAGATAAGGCTGGCCTTGAACTCACAGAGATCTGATCTCTGCCTTCCGAGTACTGTGCCATGCACAAACCTCATCCCGTGGAAAAAATGTTTTGTTTTTAATCTTTATTCCTGTATTTTATATATGAATGCTTTTTCTGTATATATACCTACAAGCCAGAAGTGAGCATCAGCCACCATGTGGTTGCTGAGAATTGAACTCAGGACCTGTGTAAAAGCACCATTCACCACAGAGCCATCTCTCCAGCCCTAATTTTTTTTAGCTTTATCTATATTTATGTTTATGGATGTTTTAACTGCATGTATGCACACCACAGGTGTGCCTGGTGTCCACAGAAGTTAGAAAAGTGTGTCAGATCTGGAGTCACAGAAGATTGCTAGCCAGGATGTGGGAGCTGGGAATCAAGCCCAGCTCCTCTTGGGGAGCAGCCAGTGCTCCTTCATACTGAGCCACCTCTCCAGCCTCTGAGAAACAATTCTTATAAAGTTGCCATGTTACCGGTTCTGGAGATTACAAATACTACCACGTCCAGCTTTAGATGATTTTAAATTATCTATTTATTTATTTCTTATTATAAGTAAGTACACTGTAGCTGTCTTCAGACACACCAGAAGAGGACGTCAGATTCCATTATGGGTGATTGTGAGCCACCATGTGGTTGCTGGGATTTGAACTCAGGACCTTCTGGAGAGCATCTCTTACCCGCTGAGCCATCTCACCTGCCCCGGTCTTAAATTTTTATGAAGTCAAATATATCTATTTATTGACTGGCTGACTGGCTGCTTGACTGATTGGTTGAGGGAAGGTCTCAGTTTGTAGTCCTGGATGGCGTGGAACTCTCTACATAGATAGGCCAGGCTAGCCTCAAAGACACAGAGATAGATAGCCCTGCCTCTGTCTCCTAAGCACTGGAATTAAATGTGTGCACCACCACATCTAGTGTATTTCTCTGTTACTTGTATCACTTAAAAAGTTATTCTGCTCCTTCTCAAGGCACCTTCTAGGTCAGCAGTTCTCAACCTGTAGGTCGTAACCCCTTTGTAGGGGTCAAATGACCCTTTCACAGGACTCACACACACACATCAGGTGTTTATGTTACATTTCAGAATAGTAGCAAAATTACAGTTCTAAAGCAGTAAGAAAATAATTTTATGGTTTGGGGTCATCACAACAGGAGAAACTGTATTAAAGGGCCACAGTCGTAGGAAAATTGAGAACCACTGTCCTAGGTGATCAGCTGGATAAGCCACCAGCTGTCAGAAACTCATTGAAGTAGGTGACTAACTAAAGTTTCATCCTCTCTATGAGAAGTTCATGCCACAGGAGTAGCCACCGAAGCCCTGTGTGAAGAGTTGAAGGTTATGTGGTCTTGATCAGAAGTGGAAATGACAAAGTTTTCGCATGAAAACAAGTGATTTTGCCCCACGGCACAGAGCATGTGCAGTTCAGTAAGGGAAATTCTGGTTGTAGACCAAGGAGAACTGGGGTCAGGCATCCCAGTTGGTTCATGGATGCTTTGTGGACATTAATCTGAGTGTTCTCAACTTGGTTATTTGTAAGGAGCCAAGGGAGGATATTCCTAGACGGACAGATACTACCGTGCCTTGAAGGTTGGGGTCCCCAAAAGATAACAGCATCCGGAAGATTTTCAGTCTCACTGAAGAAGATGATGTCCAGCAATATGTTGTCAGGAAATTAAGAAGCAAAACACCAAGATTCAGCATCCTGCAACATAAACATTGCTCTGATTTTTAAAATGAGGCTGCTACACAGTGTGGCCAAGAGAATGAGGGAAGCCAAAGAAAAACAGCAAGAAGAGAGATCACCAAGAGGCATAGGTTGTCCTTGCTGAGAGCTTCTAAGTCTGAGTGCAGTCAAAAATAAATCTTAAAGAGCCAGGCGTTGGTGGCGCACACCTTTAATCCCAGCACTCAGGAGGCAGAGGCAGGTAGATTTCTGAGTTCCAGGCCAGCTAGGGCTATCCAGAGAAACTCTGTCTGGAAAACAAAACAAAAAAGTCTTAAAGAATGACTGGTGATTGGGTCCTTGCAAAACTAAACAAGTTATTCTGACTTCCATGCTCTTCTGTTATTTCACAAGGATGTTATCCCCCTGTGGTGGTGCTGAATATCGTAAGTCAAATTCCTTGATATTTTTTTCTTTCTGCTAACTAAAAAGTCTTCATACAACTCCTTTCTCTTGGATCTTTCAGCATTTAAGACCCTCACTTCTTGAGGAGACAGAGTCATATCCAAAGAATTCTCACTTAGAGCTAGTGTGTCTGGTTACATCTAATAGTTCTTTCTCCTTGGCTGCCATCAAAAAGGCATAGAAAATTAACCAGCTTCCAGACAGGTAAGGACTCAAGCAGTTATTCGGCCACACCCAGGGCTCTCGGCATGATGTTATTGTGCACTGTGTAAAGATTATCCTTGAATGATTCAAATGCTGATTTCTGTGCCTCCATCTGGTTGCCAGGTGCACACGACACTGCAGTGCTTGAGAATGTCCTGTCTCAACGGTGTGTAAACATCGCTCCCCAGTTATCTCTGATCAGTGAGTAAAAAGCTGATTACCAATGAGGAGAGGAGATAATAGGGCTGGCCTTTCAATCCCAGCCAGGGGAGAGGTAGAGGGAGAAAGAGAGTTTTCACCATGAGGTGAGGGACCAGGAGTTACCATGAGAATGCACATGGAACAGAGAGAGGCAGAGGAATACAAAAATGCAAGTATGTCAGGAAATTTGGCTGGGGAGTAGCTAGATTAAATTGGAGGATTAGACTAGGTTAATAACTTGTGAGTTAAAGCTTGTTTTTAAAAAGTCTAATAGTCTCTGACTCAATTATTTTGGAGCTAGCAGGGTTATAGAAAAAATTTTTACTTTTTTTTTTTTCCCGAGACATGGTTTCTCTGTGTAGCCCTGGCTGTCCTGGAACTCACTTTGTAGACCAGGCTGGCCTTGAACTCAGAAATCTGCCAGCCTCTGCCTCCCAAGTGCTGGGATTAAAGGTGTGCACCACTATCACCCAGCAAAATTTTACTTTTAAATTTGCACTAACATAGGGCTTGAAAATCTCTTGTTCCTATACAACCCTGAGACCTGAAACAAGTCATTCAATTGTTCTGTGCCTTGTTTTGAAATCTCACTTGTTGCATAAAATGTCATATAATAGTCTATATCACACAGGACAACATGGTGATGAAATAAGTGGATATGAGTGAGCGCCATGGACAGCAAGGCCTGGCACATAGAAAGTGCCCAGTGTTCTGGTTGCTGGGGAAGTACTTGATTGCCTTTACAAGCAATGTGAATCAATATACCCTAATTCATCGATTCAACTAATATTTCTTGATGACGTATTATGTTCCCATGACTGTTCTAGATCTGGGGAGGACACATTAGTAAACTGCTCTAATAGTTTATTTTCTAGAGGAGGAAATTTGACAACAGTCATGTAAAAAGATCATTTCAGATAATGGTGGATGTAATGGGTTGAATTTTGTCCCCTGCAGAACCTACTGAATATGGTTTGGAAATCATGTCTGCAGCTGATTGAGTTTTAGTGAGTGTATCAGGTTGAGACCTGTGATGCTTGAATAAGAGTGACACCATGCCCCTGCCCCTGGTAAATTCATATATTTGATGCTTGGTCATCAGCAAGTGGCACTGCTTGAGATGGCTTAGGAGGTGTGGCCTTGTTGGAGTGGGTATGACCTTATTGAAGTAGGTGTGGCCTTGTTGGAGAAAATGTCTCACTAGGAGTGGGCTTTGGGGTTTCAAAACCCCAACCCAGGCCCAGTGTCTCTGCTTGTGGATCCAGATGTAGAACCCTCAGTTACTACTCCAGCACCGTCTCCCTGCATGTCACCATGCTCCCTGCCTTGATGACAGTGAAATAATCCTCTGAAACTATAAGCCCGCCCCAACCTGTAGTCACGATGTCTCTTTTGAGTAATAGAACACTGACTAACATTATCCCTAACGCAATATGACTGGTGTCCTTATTTAAAGGGGGGGCAAGCTGATGACAGAGACAGATATACTCAGAGGGAAGATGATGTGGAGAAACACAAGGCCATCTCCAAGCCCAGGAGCCCCAGAAGTTCTCCAAAGCTAAGCAACTCTCTCAGATAGATGCTTCCCTTCAGCCTTCAGAGGAGGCATGGATTCCCTTGAGACCCTCATTTTGGACTGATGGCCCCTGCAAGTGTGAGACAATATATTTCTCTCTTTCTAGGCAATCCAGCTGGTAGTACTTTGTGCAGCAGTTCTAGCAAATGGATAGATCATGTACCGTGCATATCAAAGATGAGGCAAGGGCAGTAAGTTAGTCCAGGGGCAAGTGGGACTGCCCACTGGGAAGGTCAGGAGGGCTCTGTTGTCTGGGAGACCATCCAAATAACACAAAGGAAAAAGATAGAACTGGCTGGCTTAAAAAAAAAAAAGCAGAGCATAGTGGCACATGCTTAGAATCCCAGCACTTGGGAGGCAAAGGCAGAAAGAGTGCTATAAGTTTTAGACCAGCTTAGGCAACATGGAAAGTTCCAGTTTTCCCCAGGCTGTCTAATGTGATTTGTCTCAGAAACAAAAAGCAAAATACTATTTACTCAAAAACAGACTACAATGAGGAATTTGGAAGGCAGAGGCAGGAAGTTCATGAGGTATAGGCTAGCCTGAGCTATATCAAGACCTTATCCTCTTCTCACCAAATATGTTTATCTATCCTATGTTGAAGGGCATTTGGTAGCTTCCAGTTAGGGCTACTGTGAATAGCGCTGCTGTGAACACTCTTGTTTGTGTCTTTGGGTGAGCATATTTTGGGGGGTATGTCCCTAGAGAAGAGATTTCTGGGGCACAGATATGTCTATTTAGTTTGAATAGATACAGCCACATCCAAGGATAGTCTGGAACTTGCTAAGTACGTCAGAGTGATCTTGAACTTACCCCCCCGCCATGCCCTGTCTAAACCTCTCCCACGTTTTATTACATAAATTACAGCTGTGGTTATTATATTAAAAGATGACTTTATATGTAATTGTTGTCTTAGTTATGGTTACTACTGATATGATGAAATGCCATGATCAAAAGCAACTTGGGGAAGAAAGGGTTTCTTTCACTCACAGTTCTGTATAACAGTTCATCATCAAAAGCAGGGAGGGCAGGAACTCAAGCAGGATAGGAAGCTGGAGGTGTGGAGCTGATGCAGAGGCCATGGAGGGGTGCTGCTTATTAGCTTGCTCCTCATGGCTTGCTCAGCCTGACTTCTTATAGAAGTTAGAACTATCAGCCCAGGGGTGACCCCAACAACAGAGCTTCCCAAGTGCTGGAACTAAAGGTATGCACCTCTACACTCAGTCTAACTTTGTGTTGACTTATTTTGTTTGTTTGTTTGTTTGTTTTTCGAGACAGGGTTTCTCTGTGTAGCCCTGGCTGTCCTGGAACTCACTCTGTAGAGCAGGCTAGTCTCGAACTCAGAAATCCTCCTGCCTCTGCCTCCCAAATGCTGGGATTAAAGGCGTGCGCAACCACCGCCTGGCTTGTGTTGACTTACTTTTAAGAGATTTATTTATTTTTTATTTTTAGGGATTTTTTGCCTGCATGTATGTGTACTATGTATGACTGTATACCATACACATATCTGGTGGCAAGTGGAGGCCAGAAGAGGATGTTGGATCCTGTGGAACTGGAGTTATAGACAGTTGTGAGCCACCGTATGGGTGCTGGTAATTGAACCCAGGTACTCTGGGAGAGAAGCCAGTGTTCTTAACCACTGAACAATCTCTTCAGTCCCCTACTTCCTGTTTTGTGAGAGAAGGGCTCCCTATATCACTGATGCTTGCCTCAAATTCACTGTCTTTCTACCTCAGCCTCCGAAGTACACTGACACCTGCACCCCACCCCATATGTATACAGAGGGCAAACACGCATATCCATACACATGATAACAAGAAATACAATTCTCAAGAGGAAAATGTAAAGTCAGGCATGGTGGCACATGCCTTTAATCCCCATACTCAGGATGCAGAGGTAGTCAGATCTCTATGAAGGCCAGCCTGATCTAATAGCAAACTCAAGGCCAGCCAGTAAAGATCTTGCTTCAAAAAAAAAATGATGAAATAAAGTTACATATGAAGATGTAGATTTTGACTGAAAGCTAATATCAGGGTTTGGGCAAAGTGGCTCAGTTGTCAAATATTCGCTGAGTGTGTATGAGCCCTGAGTTTAATCCTCAGAATTCACATAGTGGAAAGAGAGAATCAGGTCCTGCAAGCTGTCCTCCAACCTTTGTGCGCGCACTGTGGCATACAACTGGGTCAGCAATGAATAAATACATACTTTAAATGATTTTAAAAACATAAGTTCGCCTTTAATCTCAGCACTTGTTCAGGCAGAGGCAGGTGGATTTCTGAGTTTGAGGCCAGCCTGGTCTACAGAGTGAGTTCCAGGACAGCCAGGGCTACACAGAGAAACCCTGTCTTGAAAAACCAAAAACCAACCAACCAACCAAACAAACAAAAAAAAAAAAACCAACCTAAGTTATCCAGCTGAGGGGTAAGGCTCTTCCTGGAGCTGTTTTGTCATCAGGCAACAGAGCTTCAGGATGTTCTCATCCCCAGCATGCCTGCGAGATTTCCTGGAGAAATTCTAGTTTTATGAGCTACCTTTCCCATATTTTAGGGTCCCTTTACAACTGTCAGATTTGGTTGGTTTTTGATACGGGGACTTACTTTGTTACTGTTAGCCTGGCCTTGAACTCCTGGGTTCTAGAGATCTTCCTGTTTCACCTCCCAAGCAGCTGTTTTTCCCGACCAAGCTCAAGGCCCACAGATCCAGCCACAGGCCTGCCTTAGTTTGGAATTAAGCCAAGATATCTATGTTGGCTCAACTCTCAGTGGAAGACTCAGAACAGGGAGTGCTCTCGTCAGAAAGAGGAAGGGCTAGGGTAATTGTAGGAATGGCCAACCTCAAGTTAACTGTGTTTATTGTTGTCCTTTGGTAACTATATATTTTAGGTTATGTTTTCAGTTGCTTACATATAGCAGAGACCAACCCCCATCAGGCTAGACCAATGAATTCTTAAAAATTAAAAGTAGCAGCACTTGGGAGGCAGAGGCAGGCAGATTTCTGAGTTCGAGGCCAGCCTAGTCTACAAAGTGAGTTCCAGGAAAGCCAGGGCTACACAGAGAAACCCTGTCTCGAAAAAAAAAAAAAAAAAAGTAGGGCTGTCTGTAACTCTGGAATCTGACACCCTTAAGTAGACATACACGTAGGCAAAACACCCATGTACTTAAATAAAATCAATTATTTTATTTTTATTTTTAAGTTTTCTTTAAAAATTAAAAATATAGTACAATTTTGCATTTCGTGTGGTCTACCAGTTTTCTCTGAAACACAAACATTAACTCCATTAAATGTGGTCATTCACTCCTTCAAAAATTATAATCATCAAATGAGTGGTTGGTTTCTCTCCCTTGCCGCGAAATACTCTAGGGCCAGAGCTCTGGTTCCGATCTTGGCATACTTCAGAGTTATTAGGAAAAATTCCATTTAATTCATTTAAAACAATTATATTTTGGACAGTAATTGTTAGAGGGAAAGAGGCAAAGAGAACCACACCAGGTATTGTTAAAGCCCAGATATTTGCAGCTATGCGTGGTAGTACATATGTGTAAGGCCAACCCTGAGGAGGTGGAGGGCAAGAGGATGGGGAGTTCAAGACTAGCTTAGTCTACATAGTGAGTTGGAGGTCAACCTGTCACTACACACAAGCCCTGACTGGTGGTAGTGGTGGTGGGGAGCAAGAAATAAAAAGAAAGAGGAGAAGATGCTGAAGCATTTCCTCAAGAACTGGAAGAGGACGGACTCCAAGGCACAAAAGGAAGGATGGGCTTCCTCAGGAAGAGAGATGTTTCCTCTAGTGAGAGAAGATGAGGCAAGACAGGAAGTATTGGTAGGTTGGCAATTCCGTGCTAAGGTGCTACCTTGGTTCCCTTCTACTGCTGACATCAAAGCCATGAGTGAAAGCAATTAGGGGAGAAAAGGGTCTATTTCATCTTTCAGTCTAACAGGAAGGAAAGTTAGAGCAGGAACTCAAGGCAGGAACCTGAAGGCGGAAACTAAAGAGAAAAACAGGAGAATGGTTCTGGGTTTCTCTTCTTGGCGTGCTCAGTTTGCTTTCTTATAAACCCTAGAACCACTTTTTGCTGGATCTTTTCATATCAATCATCAATCAAGAAAGTGCCCCATGGGGGCTGGAGAGAGGGCTCAGTGGTTAAGAGCATTGACTGCTCTTCCGGAGGTCCTGAGTTCAAATCCCAGCAACCACACGATGGCTCACAACCATCTGTAATGGGATCTGATGTCCTCTTCTGGTGTGTCTGAAGAGAGCAATGGTGTGCTCATATACATAAAATAAATACATAAATCCTAAAAAAAAAAAAGCATGGCAGTTATTCCACATATGAGGAAAACTTGTCAAGAGCACAGAGAAAGAGCTCAAGAGTTATCGTACATTTGATTGACATTTATGGACATGAATTTAAAGTAAGGCCAGCCATTCTGGAGCACACAAAAACAAGAGGCATTTACAATTGTTTTCTCAGTAAGTTGATGGATCACTGCCTACAACTTTCAGGAAAAGTATGTCTGCCTTCTTACAGTGTATCTGAAGACAAAGCAAGTTTTTGAGCATGAAGCCATTATTTCAATAAGCACAAACACTAGTTTTGAAGTTAGAATTCTGAAAGACGCACATAATAGTGGCCCAGTTACAGTAGAAGGAAGTTAATCTGAGAGCGAATTCTGATGTTAAGCATCCCGTAAGATGGAAAGTTACTACTGTTAACAGGATGTAGTGTGAAAGGTGAACTGGTAGAAGTGAGTGGACAAGGGGTGTGTGTGTGTGTGTGGTATTTCCACTTGAGTAAGTGGGAAGGACTATCTTAGACTCCTGTTACTGCCTGCCTGCCTGCCTGCTATTGTCTGCCTGCCATTTCTTTGCATTATGGTCACTTTATTTTCTGGCATTTTTTCCCCCAATATGAAGCACCAGTGACAAACAGAAACTTTAAACAGATTGTTTATTGTCTATATCTCAGAGCTGTTGCATTCCATATAGGAGTTGCTGGCTATACATGGCTATTGAGTACTACAGTGTATCACACTTCCTGTTGTTGGTTGTTGTTTTTTCTTCCTTTTTAAAAGATGTATTTATTTATTTATTGTGTATACAGTGTTGTGCCTGTGTACATGCCTGCACACCAGAAGAGGGCACCAGATTTCATTATAGGTGGTTATGGGCCACCATGTGGTTGCTGAGAATTGAACTTAGGACTTCTGAAAGAGTGGCCAGTGCTCTTAACCTCTGAGCCATCTCTCCAGCCTGTTTGGTTGTTTTGTTACTTTTTAGATATGGCCTTACTCCGAAGCTCAGGCATTTAAAGTCATTATTTACTATGGCTGCTTGCTTACTTTCTAATGTGTGCGCAGAGGTAATAGGACCACTTGCAGGGGTTCTTTCTCATACTGTATGTGTCTAAGGATTGAATTTACATAGCTAGGCTTACAGGCGAGTACCTTAATTCCCACTATGTCATCCATCTTTTAGGTCCTTGTAGCTCAAGTTTCCTGAATATTTTCCATTTAGTTGGTTGACCCGGTGATTTGGAAATCCAGATACAAAAGGCTGACTGCATTGTAATATAAATGTTATTGAAAGTGGCTAAGCCGGGCAGTGGTGGCACACGCCTTTAATCCCAGCACTCGGGAGACAGAGGCAGGCAGATTTCTGAGTTTGAGGCCAGGCCTGGTCTACAACGTCAGTTTCAGGACAGCCAGAGCTACACATAGAAACCCTGTCTCGAACCCCCCTCCCCCCGCCAAAAAAAAAAAAAAAGAAAAAAAAGAAAAAGAAAAAGAAAAGAAAAGAAAGAAAAAAAGAAAAGAAAAAGGAAGTGGCTAAAGTTATTTAATTTTTAAAAAATGTGTCTGCTAGAAGACTTTACCCTATATACATGATGCGCACATTTCTAGTCTCTCCAGAATACTTTTCTGGGGTCTAGCACATACCCCTACTCCATTTGATTGCATGGAATAACACAAACTAAAAGATACACTGCCTAATTGTTGAAAGAGGAGATGCTGTCTCAGACTTGCGTTAGGAAAATGGTAACCTTTTTCCTCTAGAACTGGGAGGATTTGATTCTAGTCAAGTCATTGGAAGCAACGTGTTGTGTCTTAGATAAGCCACGAGGCTGTTTTGGGCGTGAATTTGTCCTTCAGGTATTTGGTATCTGAGGTCTGCACGTTTATGATAACTTTCCCCGGAAAGCCCGGTGCAATGGAACGCGTCTTCGGTTTGACACTAGCCCGAGGGACGGGAGGCGGGAGTCAGCAGTCACAGCCCGGAACCTTAAACTAGGGACCCGGGCCGCGGGCTTCTCCGGCTCACGTCACTAGGGCGCGACGCCTACTCTTCCAGAAGCCCCGGCACATGAGGTCCCACGGTGAAGTCGAGTTCCGGGACAATAAGACACATCACTCTTGAGTCCCCAGGAGGTTTGGATCTCAGCATCCCTGTCCTAGGTTGACCACCACAGGGCACAAGGCCCGGAAGCTCCGACAGCCCCTCCAGGAACCTGTAGAACTGAGTATCAGAGCGGCTGCGCAGGGCACGTGCTCATCCTCCCCGGAGTGCCGGCGATTGGCTGTGACGCAACTTCCGGCGTGAGCGGCGAAAGCCGGGAGGGCGAGCGAGAGAGCAAGCAGCCAGCAGGCGGGCGGGCGGGTGGCCGGCCGGCACGGAGGGAGGGGACGAGCAAGCGGTGAGCAAGCCAGCGAGGGTGCCCGGGTCCCGAGGGCAACGGAGATTCCTCAGGCCCCTCCGGTGCCCTCCCCGGAGCCCAGAGCACCTCCGGCACCCAGCGGAGCGGACACGGCCCGGCCTGGCCATGGCCTCGTTGCTGAAGGTGGATCAGGAAGTGAAGCTCAAGGTAGCGGCATAGCTCCGGCCCCCTCATCCCTCCCTTCGAACCCCCAGCAGTCGGATCTGCTCCCCACTCCCTATGTCGTCTTTGTCTCCCTGGGGACACCAGCTCTGAGCTTCCGCCTGGCTCAACCCAGCCCCCCACGCCTGGAGACGGCATTGGAGAGGACCGTATAGGGTGGCTTTCTGTCCTGCTTCTGGTGATGGAGTGCACCAGGGACTCCTCCGCGGACACGTGTTAAACTCAATGCTTTAGGCTAATGACAGGTGGAAGTCCCCTGGCCCAGCCACGTCCCCGCCCCCGGACGCTGCCACTGACCCTGCCCTTGGAGGCTGGCTTACTGCGTAGGATGGGGCCAGGTCTGGGTGGGAGTTGGCACGTTTGTGAGCTCACTTCTTCCAGTCTGGCTTTTGTCTGCTTATGAAATTGAGAGGGTTTTAGACAACTGGAGGGAGGGACAAAGGGAGGTGAGGGGTGGGTAGGAAGGGAGAGAAGGGGAGACAGGTGCTGGCCTGTAACCCGAACATCCTCTCCCGAGATGGAGAAATGGATCTTGAAAAAGATGAAGTATTTGCAGTCTGGGGGCCTCTCACCTTCTAATTATAATTTCAAGGTGAGGGCGAGACAGCTGGATTTGGGGTTCCCCATCCATGCCCTTGTATCACTAGGTGTTAAGTTGCTCTCTCTGTTCATTGTAGGTTGATTCTTTCAGAGAGCGGATCACAAGTGAGGTGAGTGTTGTAAAGGAGAAAAGTGGTGATGGTTAATAGCTGGGGGTGTCCCCAAAAGATCTGTAGTGAGGGACTGTCCCACGTTTATTAATTCAGGTGTATTCTCTCTGTCTAGGCAGAAGACTTGGTGGCAAATTTTTTCCCAAAGAAGTTACTAGAACTTGATAGTTTTTTGAAGGTGAGAGACACTTTTGTTTCTTTAAATTACTTCTTTGGTCCCTGTCTTTGTGACAGGCGGGGCAGATTGTGTGTTGATTCTGTTCTCTTGTGTACTGTAAAGCATTCTTTTTTTTCTTCGATTTCACAAGAAATACTCCTCTCTCTCTCTCTCTCTTTCTCTCTCTCCTTGTTTTTGATTTTGTTTTAAACTTACACTAATACTGTTTTGGGGTGAATGCCTCTCTTTCAGGAACCAATTCTAAATATCCATGACCTAACTCAGATCCACTCAGACATGAACCTCCCAGTCCCTGACCCCATTCTCCTCACCAATAGCCACGATGGACTGGATGGTGTGAGTGTCTTGCATTTATGTTTGTGTTCTTAGTATTTTATGTTTTGGTAAGCTTGGGGATGTCCGGAGTATGTGGGATTTGCCTGTGGGGTCTGGGGTTCTGTTGTAGGTGTGGTGATTGTAGGATGCTACTTTTTGGACCATTAGTTTCAGTTTTGGCAAGGTAAGTTATGTTAGTGCTGCTCTCAATGTTAGCCCAGGTTTTCATTAGTTCTAAACTAGCCACAGGCTTCCTTCAGCTACCTGGCTTTCCGCCTGCTTGGGAATAAGCCTTTTCTGTTCAGTGTGCTGTGCTCACAGATGGGAGGAACAGCTGGTTTTGCTGCACAGCTGCAGTCTCTGTCTTTACTTGCTCTTTGCTTTGTTTTTGAGACAGCATCTGACTATGTAGCCCTGGCTAGCTTGGAACTCCTTATGCAGGCTAGGTAGACCAGGTTGGCTTCAGACTCATTAAGATCTGCCTGCCCTGCCATCTAAATGCTAGGCTATTGCCAGCTGGCACTGATAGTGTATTAGTTGCATGTCTGTATTGTGTTAGAACGCCGCCTATGCTATAGTTTGATCTAGATTCCTGTGGCTTGGTATTTTGTTGCTGTTGCTTGGTTTTTTTTTGTTTTGTTTTGTTTTTTCTGTCCTAGAAGTTGAGCCTAGGGTCTTGTGCATGCTATATAAATGCTGTACCGGGCTGTTGAGATGGCTCAACGGGTAAAAGCACCGACTGTTCTTCTGAAAGTCATGAGTTCAAATCCCAGCAACCATATGGTGGCTCACAACCACCCGTAACAAGATCTGACGCCCTCCTCTGGTGTGTCTGAAGACAGCCACAGTGTATTTACATATAATTTTTACATATAAGATTTATTTACATATAATAAATAAATCTTAAAAAAAAACTATAAATGCTGTACCACTGATTTATATTCCTAGCTTTCAGGACTTTCTTAATTATAACTAATTAAGCCGAGTACGGTGGCTGAGCATTCAGCTTGCCTGGAGAAGGAGAATTGTGTGTTCATGACCAGCCTGGGATACATAGGAAGTTGAAGGCTAGCTGGGACACATACTGGGATACTTTCTTTAAAAATCAAGATAAACCTGCAGTTAGGAGACGCCTCAGTAGTCTGAATCCTTAGCTCCTAACATTACTTCTACCATATAGAAGGTAATGGGCTGAGATTGCTGAATCAGGAATTTCTTCATATTAGAGCCAAAGGATCCATGCATACTCCCTCAGTTATCCCCTACCTGCCTTGATTGCTTTCTTCTTATTTTTGAAGTGGAACTTTCCCCAATTCCCCATTACTTGAAAAAGTATTTATTTAGTGTGTGGGTAGGGAGTGCTTTCCTTCTGCTGCATTGGACCCAGGGATCAAACTTGGGTCGTCAGGCTTGGCAGCAGTGCCTCTACCTGCTGAGCCAACCCACTGGCCATTTCAGTGGCTTTTAAAATGTGTTCTTTTAGTTGTAACTTTGGCCTTCCCAACTAGAATACAAGTTTCTTTTTGACAAGAACCTCTTTTAAAAGCTGTCTGTGTGTGTGTGTGTGTGTGTGTGCGCACAGAAATTCATATGATAGTCTATGGGGTCCAGGAAGGAATTGAAATTGTTTGTATAGTATCTTGTAATGGCCGTGCATGTTGAATGCAAAAATTAAACTTGCTTGTATAGTATCTTGTAATGGGCATGTGTGTTGAGTGCAGACTAATTCTTGCTTCTTCATCCTTCTAGCCCACTTACAAGAAGCGCAGGTTGGATGAATGTGAAGAGGCCTTTCAAGGTAAGAGCTGCCGTCTAATCAGTTCACTTCATCTGCTGACTAGCAGCCCTGAGAAGTAGGATGGATCTGGTTTTCACCAGCTCAGGAGGTAAGGTCCAATTTAATTCCCTAGGTCAACACTTAGCAAATCCTCCTGGCTCAGTCATTATTTAGTCTTCTGGAATGCCAGGAGGGTCTGGTTGGATACCAGAGAGGATGCTTAGAGGCAGAAGCCATGCCTCACACTTGTCACAGAGGCCCATAGTCTGTGCCTCAGTTCCCCCTGTAGTAGTTGCTACCTGATACATTGGGGTGTGGGGGGTGGAGTCACTTAGAATTGTGACAGAGAAGAGATTATTACATCTATGTCTAGGGAAGAGGAAAAACATTGCACTGTCCCGAACTTGTGACCTTGACATATCTTCTAGGAACCAAGGTGTTTGTGATGCCCAATGGGATGTTGAAAAGCAACCAGCAGCTTGTGGACATTATTGAGAAAGTAAAACCCGAGATTCGGCTGCTGATCGAGAAATGTAACACGGTGAGGCAGGGGTTCACTACCCAAAGAGTGGCACTAGAACTATGGAATGATGGGAGGGTTGGCAGGCTAAGGCCCTTGATTCCTTTGTCTTGGCATCAGTCCCCACCAGCAAGAATCATGTACTTCAAAGCTTAAGTAGGAAAGACCAAGGTCCTTCTACATATATTTTGTCTTCTCATACTCCAGGTCAAAATGTGGGTTCAGCTGTTGATTCCCAGAATAGAAGATGGGAACAACTTCGGGGTATCAATTCAGGTAGTGTGCCCACACTGCAAACTGGGAGCTCCTTCCCTGCTTTGTCTCTGCCCTCGGTCTGTGCTGCTGCTGTAGGCTGATGGGGAAGTAACTTGACTCTCCTGTTTACCACCCCAGGAGGAAACAGTTGCTGAACTAAGAACTGTGGAGAGTGAAGCCGCATCTTACCTGGACCAGATTTCTAGGTAGGGCAGCTTGGGCCGGATCCAGGAACTTGGGCTGGTGACATGGGAGGCTTGTTCAGGGTCTTTTCAGCTGCTTTTTTTTTTTTTTTCTTCCAGATATTATATTACAAGAGCCAAATTGGTTTCTAAAATAGCTAAATATCCCCATGTGGTAAGTAGGGTTTTGTGATCTGAGGTGGTGTGGCAAGGTAGAGAAGATTCTAGGAATAAGCTGTCTGGGCATTGGGGCTTTGGAAGACTAGCCTCCCTACTTCCCATACAGGAGGACTATCGCCGCACTGTCACAGAGATTGATGAGAAAGAATACATCAGCCTCCGGCTCATCATCTCAGAGCTGAGGAATCAGTATGTGAGTAAAGCCAGTTCCTGCCCAGAGTGTCCTGCTTCTCCTAGGCCTGTGGTAATAGGAGTTCAATGACTGTGTGGTGTCTGCCTGTAGTCTCTCTGGAGGCTGCACAGTAGGAAGCTGGCCCAGGGTACAGAGAGAGCTGTTCATCAGCATGGAGTAGAGAACATGAATCACTGAGGGAGTCTAGTTGGATGTGTCTGTTCTAGCCAGGTAGGAGCGATAATACCATACATGGATGCTTAAGCATGGGCCTTGGAGTCAGAGAGATGGCTCTGTAACCAAAGTACTCATGCAGTGAGTGACTGGATTGTTTGATTTATCTTATTTGTCCTTATACAAGGTCTCACTGTGTATCCCTGGCTGGCCTGCAACTCACTATGTTGGTGACAGACTTACAGCTCCATGACTCTGTCTTTCAAGTGCTGGGATAAACGATGTGTGCCACCACACCCAACCTGATTGTTTTTGTTTTTAATTATGTCTCTGTGTGTCGGTATGTGTACATTTGAGAGTGCAGGCACCGTGGTCACTAGAAGAGGGCATCAGATTCCCTGGAGCTGCAGTTAGTGACAGTTGAGAGTTGCCTGACATGGGTGCTAGCAACTCACTTGTGCTCTTCTGCAGTAAGAACTCTTGCTCCTGGCTGATGAGCCAGCTCTTCAGTCTGGAAACTGTGATCTTGATCTTGTTTAAGCTCAGACTTGACTTCAATTTTTTTCTAAAATAGAGTTTGATTACTGAGTAAAAAACCTAGACTTTTAACATCAAGGCAGCATTATTAAAGGACTTTCTCGTACTTCTCAGTGTGATCAATGCTTGAGCCAGCTTAGGCGTGTAGGAGGTGGTGGTGCCCCCCCCCCCCCCCCAGCTGTGTTAAGTGATGAGAGTTGGGTAAGGTAAGCGATTGCTTGGAGCATCGCTCTCTTGGTGAGGTAGAGGTTGAACAGATGAGTGATCTCCTGATCCTTCCTGTCCTAGGTCACTCTCCATGACATGATCCTGAAAAACATTGAGAAGATCAAACGGCCCCGGAGCAGCAATGCAGAGACACTGTACTGAGGCCAGGGCCAGGGCCAGGGGACTTTGTGAGTCTGGCTCAAGACCGACATTGCCTTGGTTTGTTACATGACTATCGTGATGGGAAAACTGGCTGGAAATAGTAATCACACCTCTCTGTTTTTAGTTAGAGTCTAATGAAACTCTCATCTAGTTCTGTGACGTGTTTACCTCTTTTTTCAGGCCTCAGGAACTCTTCTATCTCCTTCCCCAACACCCCCCACCCAGCCTGTCCTAATTTCTGGAGAACTCCAGGTTTGTGCAACATACTGGCACAAGCGTAATTGTGGGTTTTTGTTTTTTCTTCCCTTCTCTCCCCCTTCCCCTGTTTTAGGTTTTGTATTTTCTTCCTTTTGATGATTAGTTGGTTAAAAGCTGGAGGAACTATAGGGAAAGTGTTAGGTGTCTTTTAGGAACAGGGGGAGTGGAGGTGGAAGGGACATCTCTTGTCACAAGGCTAGTGTCTCGTTTCTGTGGGACTTTGGGTCCTCCTTGCCTGCCCAGGTGATGCCTTAGGGCTTCCCACCTACATCCATCCCGCTCTGAGCCTGACTGTGGCGAGGGGTCCCCTAGACCTTCACCTGCATCCCTGCAGCTTCTTTGGATGTTTTTATAACTGGGGTTTTCACATACACATGTGTACACATGTAAACACGCATAGGGACATGCATACATGCTTCCTGCTCCATTATAGAACATACCTTCCTTCCTGCACCACCACTCCCTCAAGCCCTTCACATACAAACATCTCAGCAGGTGATAGTTGTCTTAGTCATCCACCCAGGCAAAAGTCCCAGGCCCACCCTCTTCTGATAATGTAGCAGTTGGTGCCAGGGTAAGCTGAAGGAGAACCGAGAGCCGAGCAGCAGAGGGCTCATGAAGGCCTTCCCTCTGTGGCTCAGGTTCTTTTTGGTGTTATGCAAAAGCTGGTCCTCTGGCCCGCACTTGTCTTCTCCTAGGCCAGCATGTGCGCTGGCTGGGGAGCGGCCGGCTGTGAGGTGCAGAGGCTGCTGCTCCTCGCTGTGCTTTCCCTTTGGGAAATGTTTCTCGTATTTATAGTATTGTGCTTCCAGGGAAAGCAGTAATTCATGTGTATACGTGTGTGTGTGTGCACATACACACGTGCACATGTGTGTGTGTGTTCGTGTGTGTGTGTTAATATGCTGCGAAGGTCAAACCCATAGAAGAGTTGCCTCCTCTCTTGAATCTTCC
This sequence comes from Mus musculus, assembly GCF_000001635.26. Taxonomy (NCBI): domain Eukaryota; kingdom Metazoa; phylum Chordata; class Mammalia; order Rodentia; family Muridae; genus Mus; species Mus musculus. Next base: position 101,323,082 of record NC_000077.6, read on the forward strand.
AGAGGTACCACTTGTTAAAGCGTTTGTATTAATCGCACTAGCCCCCAGCTTTTTAAGTGAGAGTTGGTCTCTGCAATTAGCCTGCCAGTGACTGACTCTCAGTGTCTATTTGACTTTTATTCCTCTCCGTCTTCCAATCCCAAATCATATTTCCACCTGGGATGCATCACTTTCACTCCCAGCATTCTGTAGGAAAGGAGGCGGGATGCGGGATGCTCTCTTCCCAAGAATAGTGCTCAGTAACAAACCAATCGCATTTTCGTTGGGCAGTGCACCTATCCACCCTCAGATCCCTTCCAGCTGAGCCCCTCCCCTCCCCCCACCATGTGTTTCTTGGTTTTCCTTTTGTTTGATTGTCCCTCTGCCCCTCCTTCCTTGGATTGTAATGTAAAATTCTTTTACCATGTCAAGAAATTATTAAAAATACAGGTACTTTGACCTCTTTCTAAAGCTGCAGACCCTGGTGCTGTACTCTGGTGACTGAGGGACATAAGGGTCACACATGAGCATTCAGACACCCATCTTCACAGACACTCTGGCTAGCCTGTCGTGTGTGAACTTACTAGTTGAACCTTCATTCCTCTTCACAGTGCAAGAACTAATGGGAGGTGGTTCCTGCTGTGTGTTGACGCTCAATTGTGTGAAAGCTGCCTGTCTTCACCAGATTCCAGGTCCTTCCTGGTGATACCCTGAGCTGCCAGCAGAGGCTGCTGTGGTTATGTGTGGGACCAGCAGCTCGGGCTGACCCTGTCGATCCAGTCCTTTTCCTCCATACCAGCTTGCCTCTACATACATACATACATTCATACATACATACTTACTTCATACATACTTTTTTGAGGGAACTCCTGGTATTGGTTTATACTGACCCACAGTGCTCATAAGAGGCTTACATCCCTCTAAAATAACATGTCCTCACTTCCCTCCTGACAGTGAGACTCTTCATTGTCTATAGAGGTTTAAGGTCCCAGTAGGGGAGGGGCATCTACTCTATTCTATCCCAGAGTTTAGAGCCACTAGCTACCTGCTCTGCCTGCCTGCCTCCCTCCCTCCCTCCAGGGTTACTAAGCACTTGCTGTGTAAGGCTACATTTTAATCAAAAGCACTCCACAGAATACTTTTATGCTTTTTATATATTTATTCGGTTTTTTTGTTTGTTTTTTAAAGACCCTTCTCTGTGTAGCCTTGGCTGTCCTAGGACCGCTCTAAAGACCAGGCTGGCCTCAAACTCAACAGATCGGCTTGTCTCCTGAGTGCTGGGATTGAAGGCATATAGTACCTCTCCCTGGCTATGCTTTTTATTTTTTAAGGCAGGGTATCACCTAGGTTGACCTATAATTCACTCATGTAGCTTAGTTGAACTCTCAGCACTCCTCTTGAGTGTTGGTATTATCAGTATAAATGACCATGCCTCATGCGCCTTCATAGGGAAGAAATTCAGGATATGTAGCCCCTTTAAGGCTACATAACTTGGACTGGATCATTGTATAGACCTAAACACAGCTCAACCTCAACCAGTCGTCTCTCTGACTGGATAGAGTAAGGCCTGGGTCTCCCAAGTCAGGCACTCATTAGGTCCCAGGTAGAGCTGACTGCTCATTGCTGAGTTGGGCGGTGGGTCTGGGAACTGGGAATGTAATTCTGCTAAGAGGTGTTTTGTTAGTACTTGTGTGTTAGACAGGGAAAGGAAGGAGTGTGTATCGAAACTGCCTTCTCAGGTAGTTCAGCTCCATTACCCACCCCATCCCTCTCACCTGTTCTAAATGATGACACGTAGTAGTTAGTGACCATTGGCAGTCAAAGTTTAGGGACAGGAGCAAGCTATGTAATGTCTTGAGCCAGAGCACAAGACAGAAAATTGGAACAGAACTACATAAAGCACGATCAGAGATTTCCTGTCCAGCCCACAGGGTGGAGTTTAGTCCATTCCTCTCCATCATCCTGAATATAAGCCTGCCACAATGTCAGACACCGATGAGCTCTCAGGACGGGGGGAGCTTCAGTGCCAGCCATGAATCTCAAGGTGCTGCTGCTGCTTCTGGGGCTGTCTTTCCTCACTGTCTTTGCTCTGGTCTATGTCCTGCTGACCAGGCAAGGCAGTTTCAGCCAGTCTCCTCGATGCCCTTCCATACCTCCCAGAATTCATCCCTGGACACACCCTAGCCAGAGCCAGCTGTTTGCAGACCTGACCCCAGAGGAGCTGACAGCTGTGATGAGCTTCCTGACCAAGCACCTGGGGCCGGGGCTGGTGGATGCAGCCCAGGCTCGACCCTCGGACAACTGTGTCTTCTCAGTAGAGTTGCAGCTGCCTGCCAAGGCTGCAGCCCTGGCCCACCTGGACAGAGGGGGGCCCCCACCTGTGCGAGAGGCACTAGCCATCATCTTCTTTGGTGGACAACCCAAGCCCAACGTGAGTGAGCTGGTGGTGGGGCCCCTGCCTCACCCCTCCTACATGCGGGATGTGACTGTGGAGCGCCACGGCGGCCCCCTGCCCTATTATCGGCGCCCCATGCAGAAAACTGAGTTTGTTCAGATATGGAGGCATTTGAAAGAAGTGGAGCTACCAAAGGCACCCACCTTTCTGGCTTCTGTCTTGAACTACAATGGCTCCACCTTGGCACCTTTGCATTCTACTGCTAGTGGTTTCCATGCAGGCGATCGAGCTACCTGGATAGCCCTCTACCATAACATCTCAGGTCTTGGAGTGTTCCTTCACCCTGTGGGGCTGGAGCTACTGTTGGACCACGGGGCCCTGGACCCTGCCGACTGGGTAGTCCAACAGGTCTTCTACCTTGGGCATTACTATGCAGACTTGGCCCAGTTGGAATGGGAGTTTAAAGTTGGCCGCCTAGAAGTGATTCGGGTCCCTCTACCCACACCAGGTGGAGCTTCCTCCTTGAGGCCTAGAGTCACTCCAGACCCTCCTCTTCCCCCTCTTCAGTTCTCACTTCAGGGTCCCCAGTATAACATACAGGGAAACTCAGTGACATCTCCCCTCTGGACATTTACCTTTGGTCATGGGGTGTTCAGTGGCTTAAGAATTTTTGATATTCGGTTCAAGGGTGAGCGTGTGGCTTATGAAGTCAGTGTCCAGGAGTGTCTGACAGTTTATGGTGCTGATTCCCCCAAAACAATGACGATCCGGTACTTGGACAGCAGCTATGGGCTTGGTCTCAACAGCCGAGCTTTGGTTCGGGGGGTGGATTGCCCCTATCAAGCCACAATGGTGGACATCCATGTACTGGTGGGCACGGGGTCAGTCCAGCTGCTTCCAGGGGCTGTGTGTGTATTTGAGGAGGCCCAGGGACTGCCCCTTCGAAGGCATCATAATGGCATCGGGGGTCATTTCTATGGTGGTTTGGCCAGCTCAAGCCTTGTGGTCAGGTCGGTGTCATCAGTGGGCAACTATGATTACATCTGGGACTTTATGCTACACCCAACCGGGGCCCTTGAAGCTCGTGTCCATGCCACGGGCTATATCAACACAGCCTTCATGAGTGGAGGAGCTGAAAGTCTCCTCTTTGGGAACCGTGTGGGAGAAAGAGTGCTGGGAGCGGTGCATACACACGCTTTCCACTTCAAACTGGACCTTGATGTAGCAGGTGAGTTCTTAGCCTGAGCCTTGAAGGCTGGGAATGGGGCACAGGGCAGGAAGTCCCCAAATCAAGGAGTGAGCTCAGAAAGGTTCAGGGGGCATTCTAACCCCTCTGGGTATGGGAAGGGAGAAAGGATTGAGTGCAGCTGCACTCACAACTGGGTGTCTGGCCAAAGGGGAAAGGGGTTCTGCTAATTCCTACCCGCTGAGCCCCTCCCCCCCAGATTTGCAGTTGTAAAGCTAGTTTAGTTTAAGTATAATGACTGGGCCTGGCTGCTTTAGCCTTGAGAGGGACTCTGGGGAATGGACCCTGAGGGAACTGAATGGAGCTCCCCCCCCCGCCCGCCCCCCCCTAGATCTCCATTTTACACTTGGGGAAACTGAGGAAGGCAGGGGAGATGGGGTAGGAAGTCTTGGCATGTGCACATTGCACACTATACTTGTGCTTGCTTGCTTGGTTTCTTTTTTTTTTTTGGTGAGGGTAGAGGAGGTCAGGAAAAATAAGACTAACATAGTGGCAATAGATTCTAGTCTGACCTGTGTACTGTGAATCTCCAATTGGAAAATTCTTTTCAACAGCTCTGGTCATTAGAGAGCCAGCTACCAGTTACTAGGTTTATAGTGTGAGCATCATGGTCACATTTAAGGGAACCAAATGTCTGAAGCCTCAAGAATGTGATGAACTGTGTTGGATGATGTAGGGTTTGGATGCAGTGGGATTTAAGAAGCTCCTGGGTGATGGAAAGCTATGAATCATACTTTTGAAAGAGGCTGTCACTAGTGTCCCCTGTGCTGAGGGCTGGAGTCCTAGAACTGGGAGGAGCCTACAGGGACTGTGGGAGGGGCTTGAGTTTTCCAGGTCAGTTCAAGACAAATCTCTCATAGTCGGTAGTGTTTCCGTCAGCATGTGTGCTCTTCCGTGTATTGAGCAGAGCCATAAAACAACATTAGTTATATTTGCTGTAGACATTTAGAGAGTGGGAATCAGAAGCAAACTGTTCTAAGGCCTACTGGGTAGGCTGATGTTAGTAGAACCTTTGGCAAGAGCAGAAACATTTTGTATTTAGCCATATGTGGCTGCCAAGCAGCTAGCTAGCTAGCTTGCTTTATTATTTATTTATTTAAGGCTGTAACATTTCGTATCTAGCCTTATGTGGCTTCCAAGCGGTTTGTTTGTTTGCTTATTTGTTTGTTTATTTATTTGAGGCTGGGTTTCACTCTATATTAAACAGACTTTGGACTCCCTCTTATTTATTTACCTGTCTATTTATTTACTTTAAGACAGAGTCTCCTTGTTTAGCCCTGATCACCTTGGAGCTCTCTATGTAGATCAGTTTGGCCTTGACTTTGCAGTCATCTCCTGCCCCTGCCTCCCAAGGGCTGGATTGCAGGTATGTACAATTATCCCTAGCAATACTGAGCTCTTTAAGGGCAACTACTGTGATTGGAGAACCACATTTTTAATACACATAGCCACACATGCCTGATGGTTATCCTATTGAAATATGGTAGGTTGAAAAAAACCAGGCTAGCACTTGCTCAGGCTCACGTCTCTGAGCACAGGTGTTCCCTGCTGCCTTTGGCCAGACCAGTGCTATAGGCAACCCAGGGATCCTGTCTCAACAACCTCACCTGATGTAGAACTCTCCCTTTCCTTAACCTGACAGGTTTGAAAAACTGGGTGATAGCTGAAGATGCGGTCTTTAAGCCTGTAGCAGCCCCCTGGAACCCAGAGCTTCAGCTACAGCGCCCACAGCTGACCAGGCAGGTCCTGAGCAGAGAGGACCTGGCTGCATTTCCCTGGGGGAGCCCTCTTCCTCGATACCTTTACCTGGCTACCAACCAGACCAATGCCTGGGGTCACCAGCGAGGGTACCGAATCCAGATCCACAGCCCTCCTGGTGTGCATGTGCCTCTGGAGAGCAGCGAGGAGAGGGCTCTCAGCTGGGGGAGGTGAGGAGGGCCCAGAGAACGGGGGTAAGGGAAGACCTGTCCCCTTCAGCACTCACACATCCTGGACCTGCCTTCCAATTCAAAAGGATAACTGGATGGGAAATGGTATCAATCTGATCCAAGGGATTCTAGGCTTGTAAAGCGCTTTGGTTTTTTTTCCCCCAACACTGCCTTTCTACAATTCCTGGCCAGGTACCAGCTTGTGGTGACCCAGAGGAAGGAGGCAGAGCCTCACAGCAGCAGCATCTATTACCAGAACGACATGCGGAGCCCAGCTACGGTTTTTGCTGACTTCATCAACAATGAAACCCTCTTAGGGGAGGTTGGTGGGTTTAGAGATAATGGGGAAAGCCATCTCTTCCTGATGTCTTGGCTGTCCGGCCTCTGTCCAATACAGGTTATCCCTACTAGGCAGAAATTAGTCACAGCAGTGGCACCCTGCCCAGGTTATTAGATATTCGGTGTAGGAATGTGGCTGGCAGATGCAGAAGCCAGGCTGAGGCTGGAGGCTGGGAAATGGCAGCTAAGAGGTGATTCTTAGCCTCCCATTCTTCTCTTCTCCTACAGGATCTGGTGGCTTGGGTGACAGCCAGTTTCCTGCACATCCCCCATGCTGAGGACATCCCCAACACAGTGACTGTGGGAAACAGAGTGGGCTTCTTGCTCCGACCCTACAATTTCTTCAATGAAGATCCCTCTATCTTCTCCCCTGGCAGCGTGTACTTTGAGAGGGACCAGGATGCCGGGCTCTGCAGCATCAACCCTGTGGCCTGCACCCAACAGCTGGCAGACTGTGTCCCCAACTTACCCTCCTTTTCCTATGAAGGCTTATAGGCCTGAGGCTATGGTGAGGCCCCAGGGTAGGAGGGATGGAATGTGGAGTGGAGAAATGGCTCAGCGATTAAGAGCACTTGACTGTTCTTCCAGAGGTCCTGAGTTCAATTCCCTGCAACCACATGGTGGCTCACAACCATCTGTAATGGGATCTGATGCTCTCTTCTGGTGTGTCTGAAGACAGAGACAGTGTACCCATATACATAAAATAAATCTTTTAAAAAATTTTAAAAAAAGAATGGAATGTACACACTCCTCTGTTCTGTTCCTGAATTTTGTTTTTTGTCTTTTTGTTTTTGTTTTTCAAGACAGGGTCTCTCTGTATAGCCCTGGCTGTCCTGGAACTCACTTTGTAGACCAGGCTGGCCTCAAACTCAGAAATCCGCCTGCCTCTGCCTCCCAAGTGCTGAGATTAAAGGTGTGTGCCACCACCATCTGGCTCTGTTCCTGTATTTTTACCCCACCCCCACCCCCCCACCCCCCGCCCCCAGGTTCCCATCCTCTGTTCCTTAGCAGCCTTTCTGCACTAAAGACCTGGGTATCCCTGTGGGCTAATTCTTGCTTCCTGCCTGTCTTTTGTATCTGTTTCTATTTGAGACAGGGTCTTTCTGTGTGGCCCTGGCTGTCCTGGAACTTGCTATGAGTTCAAGGCTGGCTTTAACTCACAGAGATCTGCCTACCTCTGCCTCCAGACTACTGGGATTAAAGATATACACTACTACCCCTGGCTTCTGCCATTGAAATGATAATTTATAAAAAATGTTTTGGAATACTCAAACGCCACAAGTTCTATCACTTCAAAACTCACTGGTGTTCACAACATCAAATCAGGCTTCTTACGTGTGTGTATCTAAAAGGAGTTACGTGGTTATGTACAAGACGGTCTGCCAAATTTTTATTCGAGTTTATTCTGCTTGGCTTTTTAAAGTATGTAGAACTTTATCCCAGGAGAATATCAAGGACTCTGGCCAAGGAAATTAGTAACAGTAAGAGCCACAAGGCGGGGCTGGGAGGGTAGGTAGACCTGGCCAAGGAATCTTTCTTTGAAAAGAGGCTGGAAGTGGGGGTTTCCTTGGCAGGACAATACTTCACACTGAATGTAAAGGAAACACCCGGCCTTCATAAGGTGGGAGTTGGGGGAGAAGTTAGTCTGTGGGGCAGACCCGGCTACTTTTTGGCAGTGGATTTCCATACACAGACGAGATCCCTCCCCCTTCCCCCAACCCCAGCTCTCCCCCAATCCCAACCCTGACCCAGAGAGCACTCTGATTTGGAAACTGGAGGACAAAGCCATGTAAGGTCTGTGGATATCACTGCAGCCAGCTCAGACCCGCCTCCCAACCCTAGCTCCGGCTTCCCTGCTCCTTCCCACCCTGGCAAAAGCAGACTACAAAGAAGCTCTGCTATTGCCTAGCGCCTGGGAGACCCCAGCCAAAAGGAGTCCATTTCTGGTAGAAGCCTGTCCATCAAGAAGCAATGACCCAGAAGACCACCCTAGTGCTCCTGGCTCTGGCTGTCATCACCATCTTTGCTTTGGTTTGTGTCTTGCTAGCTGGCAGGAGCGGAGATGGGGGTGGACTGAGCCAACCTCTTCATTGCCCCTCTGTTCTTCCTAGTGTCCAGCCCCGGACACACCCTAGCCAGAGCCAGCCGTTTGCAGACCTGAGCCCAGAGGAGCTGACAGCTGTGATGAGCTTCCTGACCAAGCACCTGGGGCCAGGGCTGGTGGATGCAGCCCAGGCTCGACCCTCGGACAACTGTGTCTTCTCAGTAGAGTTGCAGCTGCCTGCCAAGGCTGCAGCCCTGGCCCACTTGGACAGAGGGGGGCCCCCACCTGTGAGAGAGGCATTGGCCATCATCTTCTTTGGTGGACAACCCAAGCCCAACGTGAGTGAGCTGGTGGTGGGGCCCCTGCCTCACCCCTCCTACATGCGGGATGTGACTGTGGAGCGCCACGGCGGCCCCCTGCCCTATTACCGGCGTCCTGTGTTGGACAGAGAGTATCAGGATATCGAGGAGATGATCTTCCACAGAGAGCTGCCCCAAGCTTCTGGACTCCTCCATCACTGTTGCTTCTACAAACACCAGGGACAGAACCTGCTAACAATGACTACAGCCCCCCGTGGTTTGCAATCAGGGGACCGGGCCACCTGGTTTGGCTTGTATTACAATCTCTCAGGGGCTGGGTTTTACCCTCACCCCATTGGCTTGGAGCTTCTGATAGATCATAAGGCCCTGGATCCTGCCCTGTGGACCATCCAGAAGGTATTCTATCAAGGCCGTTACTATGAGAGTCTCACTCAGCTGGAGGACCAGTTTGAGGCTGGCCTGGTGAATGTGGTATTGGTCCCAAACAATGGTACAGGTGGGTCCTGGTCTCTAAAGTCCTCAGTGCCACCGGGCCCAGCTCCCCCTCTGCAGTTCCATCCCCAGGGACCCCGGTTCAGTGTCCAGGGGAGCCAAGTGTCTTCTTCCTTGTGGGCTTTTTCTTTTGGCCTTGGAGCTTTCAGTGGCCCAAGGATCTTTGATATCCGCTTTCAAGGGGAGAGGGTGGCCTATGAAATCAGTGTCCAGGAGGCCATAGCCCTCTACGGTGGAAATTCCCCAGCATCAATGTCGACCTGCTACGTGGACGGTAGCTTTGGCATTGGCAAATACTCTACCCCCCTGATCCGAGGGGTAGACTGTCCTTACCTCGCCACCTATGTGGACTGGCACTTCCTTCTGGAATCTCAGGCCCCCAAGACACTACGTGATGCATTTTGTGTGTTTGAACAGAACCAGGGCCTCCCACTCCGGCGGCACCACTCAGATTTCTACTCCCATTATTTTGGGGGTGTTGTGGGGACGGTGCTTGTGGTCAGATCCGTGTCTACCTTGCTCAATTACGACTACATATGGGACATGGTCTTCCACCCCAATGGGGCCATAGAAGTCAAATTCCACGCCACAGGCTATATCAGCTCAGCTTTCTTCTTCGGTGCTGGTGAGAAGTTTGGGAACCGAGTTGGGGCGCACACGCTGGGCACGGTACACACCCACAGCGCTCACTTCAAAGTGGATCTGGATGTGGCAGGTGAGACATCATTGTAGGTTGCTCACCAAACAAAGATTGGGGTAGGGGGCTATGCTTTCCTTCAGTCTGGCTGGGAAAGGAGGGGCTGCTGAGTTTCATTTGGATCTTAGCTTCCTGCAAAGCTGCCAGACTCTATACATGTGACCTCCTTACAACATCTTGGGAAATGGCTAACCCCGGGGAGAAGGCTAGGTCCCTGGGGTTTATGTAGGCCTCCGTTCAAGCAAGCAGTTGCTTGCTTTCCAACTCAGCTCTGTCTGGCCTGTGGTACAGCACTGGAAGACATTTTGGCTCTGCAGAGTCCCTGTGCATGCAAGTCAGTCTTGGAAGAAGTATTGTTCTCCATTTCCTTGGGAGAGAATCTCTCTTCTTCCCTGATCTCTTTCTGGGCACCGTTCACTTCAGGGCAGGGTACCTGGATATGGTGGAGAGCAGAGAGTTACAGATGGCTGCTGGGGTTTGTGATTACAGAGACAGCCAAGGCTCTGAGATTTCCTGAAGATCATTTCTCTCTTTTTTCTTCCCTACATTGAGCCATCACCTAGTTGGGGTTTTGTTTGTTTGTTTTCTATTCTGACTATGAAATCTCTCAAAACTCTCAGTAGGTCACAGTGTTACCCTCTGTCCCTGTTAGGCCACTTTTTTTTTTTTCTTTTTTTTTTTCTTTTTTTTTTTTTTAAGGATTTTCGAGACAGGGTTTCTCTGTGTAGCCCTGGCTGTCCTGGAATTTACTCTGCAGATCAGGCTGGCCTCAAACTCACAGAGATCTATATGCCCTCTTCTGCCTCCAACGTCAAAGGGATTAAAGATGTGCGCCACCACTGCCTAGCCATAGACCATCCCAGATGCTCTCAGTTCCAGGGTCCACTGTGTACAGAGAGCTGTCCCACACATGCTAGCATGCTGTTTTCACGTTCCACAGCTGCTGACTTCCCAACACCTGCAGGATGTCATCTCCAGAAGGTCTTTCCTTCTGCCAGCTCTAGCCTACCCTGAGAGCTTTTCTAGTGCACTGCGGTGGCACTGTGGTAGCACTGTGGTAGCAGTATCAACATGCTCCCAGGTCCTGGACACACAGCCCATGGCATCTCTTTTTTAACATGGGCTTCACTCCTAACTAGAATGGCCTTCCAGGACTTGTCTTCATAATATCCTTTAAGGGTAGACAGAAATGGTGTCTTAGGAGTTGGGGAGGTCCTGTCCTGTGGGGCAGGAACAGGGTCCCACGTCCGCTCCGGGCTAGGGTTACTGGGCAAGGCAGGACTCAGAAAGTTTTGACTGTGCACACCCCTGGAACCGCCAGGTGGACGTTGGGCTGTGAGAAGCTGCAGGACCCCGCTCCGGGGTTGGGAAAAGATGCAATCTGGGGGTGCCTGTGGAACTGCTGGAGTTGGGCTCCAACTCTTGGGCACCATGGGCACCACTGGGTTCCATGGAAGAGCCAGTTTTGGGATCCCTGGGCTGCTCGGAGGCCAGGGATGTCAGGTTCTCCCTCTCGAACGCCACTGTATGTCATGGAAGAGCTGAGAACAGAGTGGGGGCCTTCGGGCAGTCTCTGGCCTGGGGGCTGAAGGGAAAGGGGCAGGGAGTAGAGAGCTCAGGCGGGTTACTTCGGAGATGAGAGTGCTAGGCTCCTTGGGGCAGCCGGCTTAGTGGTGAGCAGCTTGGCTGGCTGGCTGGCTGGTGGCGGTGGTGCAGGGAGGCCTCCCGCTGGGAGGTTAGACATGCAACTCATTAGGGGAAGACCTGTTCCATTGCTCCAGCATGGCGGATCCCAATGAGCAGAGATGGTCCATGGTTTTAAGGCATTTATTGTAGAAAGGCAGAGAGAGGGAGAGATTAGGGAAGTAGAGGCCAGCCATAGCCACGTGGAGAGAGGGAGGAAGGGAAGGCGGAGAAAGGTGGTAGAAGGGAACAAGAGTAAGAGGAAGAAAATAAGAAGGGTGGGGGGAAGAGCAAGTAGCTCCTTTTATAGTAGGCTGGGGTATCCTGGCTGTTGCCCGGTAACTGTGGGGGTTGAGTCCAGACAGATTACCAGGAGCTTGGGGCATTGCCTATGTGACTGATGGCCACACACATCTCTGCAGGGGGCTGTGGGAGGCGTAGCTGCAGCTGCGACAGGAGCCTGGGGCCCAGGAGGTGTGGCCGAACAGCTGTCTTCCCTTAAGGTCACCAGGGTCACCAGGGTTCCGGGCCTGTGCTCAAATGAAAACCAGGCTATCTGAGCACAGCTCACAGCCCCACACTATCCCTGCCTGTGCTATATTCCTGGAATGCTGTCCCTGTCTCACCGAGGCCTCTTCACCATGCAGGCCTAGGCTGTGTCTTCTCTGACCCCTGTGCCTATGAGAGCCTGAGGGGAGGGAGGGAATTTATTCAGCTCTGTTCTCAGGGACAAAGACAGGTTACTCCAAGAAAGAAAGATGGATGGAGCCAGGCATGGTGGCATACGCCTTTAATCCCAGCACTCAGGAGGCAGAAGCAGGCGGATTTCTGAGTTCGAGACCAGCCTGGTCTACAAAGTGAGTTCCCAGACAGCCCCAGGGCTATACAGAGAAACCCCTGTCTCAAAAAAAAAAAAAAAAAAAAAAAAAAAAAGTAATAAAAATAATGATTGAATTACATCTCAGAGCCTTTTCCTTTAAAAAAAAATTTTATTTTTGGCCAGACAGTGATGACACACACCTTTGATTCCAGCACTCAGGAGGCAGAGGCAGGCAGATCTCTGAGTTTGAGGCCAGCCTGCTTTACAGTGTGAATTGCAGGACTGCCAGGGCTACACAAACAAACCCTGTCTCAAAACAAAAACAGAAGGATTTATTTTTCACTTTTACTTGCGTGTCTGTATGTATGTGCGCATCAGTTGTGCAGGCCACTGGGAACAGAGGTGTTGGACCCTCCTGGAGCTGGAGTTCACAAGCTAGAGCCTGTGAGTGGCCCAGCGTGGGTTCTGGGGCATGATCCCAGCCCGGTGGAAGAACAGTAGGTACTCTTTTTGTTTGGTTGTTTGGTTGTTTGGTTACAATTTATAGGTTAATAGTTTTGCCTAAAGGATTGGGGAGATCTTCGGACTGGGAGGGAAGCAAAGAACACAGTCTTTGGTCTCACTCTGCAGTCAGGTAGATGGCAGAAATTCCCACAGTGGTGGAATGACTAGAGCTTACACACTTTACACAGGGCTGAAGAACTGGGCCTGGGCAGAGGATATGGCTTTTGTCCCCACGATTGTACCTTGGCAACCGGAGTACCAGATGCAGAGGCTGCAGGTGACTCGGAAGCTGCTGGAGACAGAGGAGGAGGCTGCCTTCCCACTGGGGGGCGCCACCCCACGCTACCTGTACCTGGCCAGTAACCACAGCAACAAGTGGGGTCATAGGCGGGGCTACCGCATCCAGATACTCAGCTTTGCTGGAAAGCCCTTGCCCCAGGAAAGTCCCATAGAGAAAGCCTTCACCTGGGGGAGGTGAGTGGTGAGTGATCAGAGGGCGTGGGGAAGTGAGCAGCACATGGTCTGAGCAGGAGCGAGGGAGGGATACTTAGAAACAGTTCAATTGTCTCTGTGGATGCTGGGGTTGGGGTAAGGATGTCATTTCCCCTTGGAGAACTAAAGCCAGGAAAGAACTCTTTCCCGTTCAGGGCTGTGGGGTGTGGGTTGTACCATGAAATGGCGGGGGTGTGACATGGCCCTCCAGGATGGTGATGGGAATTCTACTACTCTGTGAGGAGCTATGAAAGCTGGGGTCAGAGCATTTAGCCTGCTTCCATCATGCAGCTTAGAGACAATGGAGACCTAACCAGTGCTCTTCTAGGTATCACTTGGCTGTGACCCAGAGGAAGGAGGAGGAGCCTAGCAGCTCTAGCATCTTCAACCAGAACGACCCGTGGACCCCCACTGTGAACTTCACCGACTTCATCAGCAATGAGACCATTGCTGGAGAGGTGAGCTGATGGTGGGATGGGCAGAAATGGACCGCCATGATGAGCTTCGCTTTCTCACGGGTGGGTCCCCGAAAGCCATCGGAACTCCACAGAGGCGGAGCTGACTCCTTGCCTTTTATACTTTATCAGATGTGACCATTTCCTTTAGCGCAGTGGTTCTCAGCCTTCTTAAAACTTCGATCCTTTAATACAGCTCCTCATGTTGGGCTGACCCACCCCCCCCAACCATAAAATTATTTGGTTGTTACTTCATAACCGTAATTTTGCTACTGTTATGAATTATAATGTAAATATCTGATAGCCAAGATATCTAACATGCCATCCTGTGGAGTCAAGACCCTTGGGCTGGGAACCAGTGTTCTAGACTCTTCTCGAGTAGAGAAGTCATGTGCAAACAACTGCATCCTTCAGACCTATAGCCCTCAAAGTGCCAGCTTTGGAAATTGAATCCTTTTCAGGCCTGAGGATTCATACAGGGCTGGAAGTTATTAGAGAAAACCACAGACCACAGTTCCCATCTCTGCCTTGATGGGTGTATTATCCTTCTAAGTCTTGGCCATCCCTGTTCCACAATTCTCTGTGTTATACTTTAAGGACTCTTAGAGAATGAGGGAAGGAAAGCCGAAGTGGCCTGTAGTGAGCGCCCTCTTGGGTGGGTGGGTGAAAGGTGTTGTAATGGGAAGCACGAGAGATGGAGATGCAAGCCAGCCTCCCTCGGGGAGACAGTGGTTGTTTCCAATATGCAATGAGCTTTTAATGTTTATCCTTCTGGGACATCCAAAAGAGACACTGTTTAAAAAGATTCAAGATCTATGGTCTTGTGAATAGCTTCTTCCCTGGGAGGCGGCTGTGTAGAGAGGGTGTGTCTGGCCAACCTCACCATCCTCATTTCCTCTCTCCTGCTAGGACTTGGTAGCCTGGGTGACGGCTGGCTTTTTGCACATCCCTCATGCAGAAGATATCCCCAACACGGTGACTGCGGGGAACTCAGTGGGCTTCTTCCTCCGGCCGTATAACTTCTTTGACGAGGACCCCTCCTTTCATTCTGCTGACTCCATCTATTTCCGGGAGGGCCAGGATGCCACGGCCTGTGAGGTTAACCCCTTGGCTTGCCTGTCCCAGACTGCCACCTGTGCCCCCGAAATTCCTGCCTTCTCCCATGGGGGCTTTGCTTACAGAGACAATTGAACTGTTTCTAAGTATCCCTCCCTCGCTCCTGCTCAGACCATGTGCTCACTTCCCCACGCCATTAAGTGTCCCCAAGATGGACAATCTAGCTAAGAGCTGGGAAGTAGCGCAACAGCCGGGCAGTACACAGAGCAATTCGATTGAAGATCTGGTTCCTTCTGTCCCCACATCTTTGATGTCCCCTCTCTCTTCTGCTGCCCTCCTTGTCTCTCCCTCTCTGCTTGGAGCATCCTGAGCCCATGGAAACCTGATGCACAGGGACACTGAACTTTGTTGGTTGTGCCTGTACTGAGTTCCTGCCTTGGGAGAATAGCCTTGTTGGAGCCTGGAGTAATGGCTATGTTTTGTTTTGCTTTGAATATGGCTCCTTTTCCCCACCCCCACCGCACCCCCTATTTGGCTTTCATTTAAAAGCTTATGATAGCTTTGAGGACTCTGCAATGAGGATAACTCTCTAGAGACCCCCAAAGTAGGGTCTCTCTGAGTCTCTCACATCCACAGATTCTTCATCTACATCCCTTTCCTACTTAAGCCTCTTTCATTTCCATTCTCTCCCTCTCCCTCCCCGCCCCCTCTCCTTTCCTCCCTCCCCCCTCCCTCCCCTCTTCCTGGAGTTCCTGCTTGCTCATACATGCTAGGATTCCTACTCAGTCCAAAAGCGATGTCCGTCCTAAGAGTTCTCTGAGCCCTCATTCTCAAACTGCAGTCTCTTCTCCTGGACCCGAGTCTGTGGAAATCTCAAAGATGTAATGCAAAGCCTCATGGGAGAGGACCAGGCTTTTCTATCTCCTAACGTTCGTCACATATCAGGAAGGAGTAGGGCTTGTCCCTGCGGTAGCCCTGCTTTGCCCTCTTTACAAGAAGATGGAGGTGCTATGATTATGACGAATGGTTATTTTATTCTATGGCTCTGCTCCACTAATGGCTCTGGTCTCTGTGCAGTAGCCTGCAGGAGCCAGCTCGGGACAGTGAGATAGGATGGGGTCTGCCCAATCAGAAGCAGGCATGCAAATGAGCCTGAGTCTGATCTGCCTTGGTGGGACCTGTTTCAGGGTTTCTCTTTGCTGCTTGTCTTTGCTGAGACCTGGACAGGGGCTGGTACACACATGACTCAAAACAACAGATACATCATTCCCTAGCAGTCTGGCCAGCCCCGTTGTTAACTAATGTTATTACTGTAGTTAATGGAAGAAAGGCTGGAAAGATGTGTGTGCACTGTTCTTGCAAGGGGCCCAAATTCCGTTCCCAGCATCCTTATTAAGGTGCTCACAACAATCTATAACTCTATCTCCAGGAGAGCCGGTGCCCTCTTCAGGGGCACCTAAACTTAATGCACATACCTTCACACAGACACATACATATAAATACAAAATAAAAGAACTCAGCCTGGCACGGTGACACATGACTTTAATCCCAGCATTGGAAGTCAGAGGTAGACAGATCTCTGAGCATGAGTCCAGCCTGGTCTACAGAGTGAGTTCCAGGACAGCCATAGCTATACAGAGAAACCCTGTCTTGCAAAACAAAAACAAACAAACCAAAAGAGAGTTCTTTAAAGACAAAAGAAAAGCTAAAAATGAGTAGGCGATAAGTGTACATTTGTTTATTTCTGCTGCATTCCTTGAGAACTGAGTAAGACCAGTTACCTCTGAGGAGGAAGACAGCTGAGAGGGAATCAGGTTCTGCCTGCCCTTCTGAACATCATGGATTGGAACCATGTGATCATATTGCCCCGTCAAAATAAATAAGTGGGCTATACACTAACTGTCTTGTCTTTCCTTTTAAACATGCTGTGTGTGGCTTGCCTGTGTTCTTGAGACCTAGAAAAGTAGGTAGCCTGCCATACAGTCCTTGTCTTTCCTTTCTTGTATAAATTCGGAAGCAATAGCTTCCTCCATCCCCATTCTTTCTCTCGAAGGAGGGAATAATGAGAAGCAATGGAAATGGGGGCTTCTGATTGGCCAGATGCCCAGGCTAAACCAAGAGGTGAAGTGGCAGAAACAGTGTTGGGTGCTGCTCAGTTTCTGACCAGAGAGGCGACAACATTCAAGAGATCAGACACCTGGAACATTTCCCTGACTTCTCTCTGTCCAATCTAATGTTCTCCTAGAGGTTGATGTGGAACCATGGTTGGGGGGCGGGGGGGGGTAGTCAGTGAGCGGAAAGAAAGCAGACTCCAAAGATCAAGGGGGAACTCTTCAGTAAGGAGCAGGGCTAACAGTGGCTGGCTTCATTTATAACATGGTCTGGGGTGGGTAGAGAAGGATAAAGGACAAGCAGATGCTGCAGTGAGGTGGGAGCCAAAGGGCATGTGCGCTCAGTTGTGAGTTCTGACTTCACTACACCACATCCTTCCAACCTAAAGAATTCAAGTCTCCTTTATATGCCCATCTTTTTGTTCCCACCAGGACTGGCTAGTTTTATGTCAACCCTACATAAGCTAGAATCGTTGGAGCCTCGATTAAGAAAATGTCTCCATAAGACTAGGCTGTAGGCAAGCCTTTAGGACATTTTCTTAATTTGTGACTTATAGGGGAGAGCCCACTGAGGGTGGTACCATTACTGGGCTGGGTCTGTAAGAAAGGCTGAGCAAGCCGTGGGAAGCAAGCCAGCAAGCAGCACCCCTCCATGGCCTCTGCATCAGCTCCTGCCTCCAGGTCCTGCTCTGTTTGCGTTCCTGTCCTGACTTCCTTCTATGAGGGGCTGTGCTGTGAACCTGTGAGCCAAAAAAAAAAAAAAAATCATTCCCTCTCCAGGTTGTTTTTTTTTTTTTTTTTTTTTTTTTTTAAAGATTTATTTATTTATTTATTATATGTAAGTACACTGTAGCTGTCTTCAGACACTCCAGAAGAGGGCGTCAGATCTCGTTACGGATGGTTGTGAGCCACCATGTGGTTGCTGGGATTTGAACTTCGGACCTTCGGAAGAGCAGTCGGGGGCTCTTACCCACTGAGCCATCTCACCAGCCCTTGTTTTTGGTTTTGACCCTGATGTTTCATCACAGCAATGTTATCCCTAATAAAGACACCGTTCTTTTTTGGCCCCTTCTCAAAGCTGGTGGCAGCATCTGGGCTGGTGAGAAAGGAAACAGAGGAACACTACTTGCCATCACCAAGTTCACTTGAAACTCATTCCCATGATGCCCAGCTCTAGACTATGTGGTAGTATGGATATGTATGTATGAGCAAACACACAGTTCGAAAATGTGATCTGTGTGTCTATGTCTCACTACCTTCCTGAGCTCACTGATAGTGGTGGGGGTGGTGGGAGCAGACATCTAGGTCATTGGAACCTCAGCCCAACTCAAGCCAGGAGGGTTGCAATGAGACTCCAGTTTCGCCGGGCTTGGTGGCACACGCCTTTGATCCCAGCACTCAGGAGGCAGAGGCAGGTGGACTTCTGAGTTGGAGGTCAGCCTGGTCTACAAAGTGAGTTCCAGGACAGCCAGGGCTACACAGAGAAACCCTGTCTCAAAAAAACAAAAAACAAACAAACAAAAAAGACTCCAGTTTCCTGCCGTATCTGGTCTCTTCTGTAGACCACTGCCATTGTCTATAGTGTTGGCCTTAGATTCATCAGATAGCAAGGAGTGAAGAGCAAGAGGAGTTTGACATCCTGGTGGATTGAATGAACCAAGCAACGTTCAGAGCTTTAGGATGGAGGCCTGTGGTCCTGGGAGGAAGCTGGGCAAGGGGATCCCCGAGACTGAACAGGGAGAATGGCTAGGCCTTCTCTGGTGTCTTAGTCAGGGTTTCTATTCCTGCACAAACATCATGACCAAGAAGCAAGTTGAGGAGAAAAGGGTTTATTCAGCTTACACTTCCACATTGCTGTTTATCACCAAAGGAGATCAGGACTGGAACTCAAGCAGGTCAGGAAGCAGGAGCTGATGCAGAGGCCATGGAGGGATACTACTTACTGACTTGCTTCCTCTGGCTTGCCCAGCTTGCTTTCTTTTAGAACCAAGATTACTATCCCAGGGATGGCACTACCCACAGTGGGCTGGGCCCTCCCACCCTTGATAACTAATTGAGAAAATGCCTTACAGCTGGATCTCATGGAGGAATTTTCTCAAGGGAGGCTCCTTTCTCTGTGACAACTCCAGCTTGGGGCAAGTTGACCCACAAAGCCAGCCAGCACATCTGGGAATGAAGACTCAGACACCCACTGCGGGGCATACAAGAGAAGCCAGATACCTCTCCCCCAAGTTCAGTTCCAGACTCCAGCTCCACACACCTAAAGGGATTTTTTTCTTGCAGTAAAGAGTTTCACAGAAGTCAAGCATAGTGGTTTATACCTATAATCTCAGCACTGAAGAGTCTATGGTTAAAGGATCATGAATTTAAGACTAGACAGAGCTACTGTTATGGTTTGAATATATAATGCAACCCCATGGATTAATGATTTGAATATTTGGTCTCTAAAATGGTGGTGTTGTTTTGGGAGGCTCTATAAACTTAGAATATGATGCCAAACTGGAGGAAGGAGGTCACTGGGTGAGCCCTTGGAAACTATAATCTCTGGCTGCTTCCAGTCTTGCTCCCTCTGCTTTCTGGTCCACTGTGATTCACAGTGCTATGCTTCACCACACTGTCCTCACCACGAGAGACAGAACCTTCTGAAGCCAGGAACTAAAATAAGTCTTTCCTCCTTACATCGATTTTGTAAGATCTTTTCTATCATGCCCCCCCCCCAGTCTCTTGCACATATGAACGCTCTTGCCCACGCACACACACAAGTGCAACAATTGCAAACCTATCTTAGTTAGGGTTTCTATTGCTGTATAAAGTACCATGACCAAAAGCAACTAGGGGAAGAAAAGGGTTGTTTTAGCTTATTGTTCTTAGCTTATCATCCAGAGAAGTCAAGGAACTCAAGATAGGAACATGGAGGCAAGAACTGATGCAAAGCAAAGCCCGTGACAGACACGTGCCTACTGGCTTGCCTTCCCCCCGCCCCCCCCCTTGCCATTAGAAGACACAGACATTTACACTACGATTCATACCAGTACCAAAACTGACAACTATCAATTAGTGATGAAAATAACTTTCCTGTTGGGGGTCCCCAGAACATGAGGAACTGTATAAAAGGGGTGCAGCCCTAGGAAAAAGGCTGAGGACCACGGTCCTAGAGGATGGGATATCTACATTGATCTCACAGAGAACTAAAGGTTGCCTGGGGCGGAGGGGTGAGAGTGTGAAGACACTCGAGGACAGACAGCAATGTGTTCAGTTGCTGATCAAAGGCTGACCCTCCCCACCAATCAATCCCCTTTCTGGGAAGCTGACTTCCCAGTAAATGGTCAGATCGCTCGTGTACACTTACACAACGCTCAGGGTGAGTTGGAAAAAAACATAATAAACCCTGGAACGTGTAGAGGAGCCCCTCCCCAACCAGTTTTTTTATTTTTATTTTTGACAGGCTCTCACTATGTAACACTGAATGGCCTACAATTTACCACATCAAACAGACTGGCCTTGACCTTACAGAGATCTACCTGCCTCTGCCTCCCGAGGACTGGGATTAAAGGTGGAAGCCATTACGCCCATTGGTTTCTTTTCATTAATTCACACCACCCCCATCTGTGGAGGCAAAACCTCCACTTCAGCAACTCAGGAATATTCTGCTGTCTTCTCGCTGTGTTTGTTTACTCATTTAGGTTTTTGAGAAAAGGTCTCAATATGTAGCTCAGGGTGGCCTGGCTTGCTACACAGCCCTGGCTAGCCTCGAATGTGTGGTTCTCTTTTCTTAG
Source organism: Mus musculus (assembly GCF_000001635.26). Lineage (NCBI taxonomy): Eukaryota > Metazoa > Chordata > Mammalia > Rodentia > Muridae > Mus > Mus musculus. The sequence continues at coordinate 101,343,419 of NC_000077.6, forward strand.
CCCCCTGAGCCAGTTGGAAATCTGTTCTTCAATCTCCAGATACTGACAGGCTCTTCCCTGGGGACCTGCATCTTGTGAAGCCTCGCCTGGCCATGCAGCTCCAGTGGGCCGGAGTAGCTCTGTCTTCACCTGCACACACCCCTTCCTCCAAAGGGTCCTACACTGCATGGGTCTAGTTGCTGTTCTCAGGAAATCACCCTTCAACCCCACTGTCCTTCCAGTGGTGATCACGGGCCATGGGTCCTACTTTGGCAAATGTCAGCATGACATCTTCAATGGGAAATTGGGGAGTGCTTCCTGCTGCTTCCGGAGCCCCTTCCTGCCTCCCAGTCCCACAGTCCCTCCTCCTCTACCTTTGTTCTTTCTAAGAAGAATTTCCAGGGATTTCTAGACGCTCTTCCCAGGTCTGTTCTCTTGGCCTTCCATTTTTTCCAGATATTGTCCTGTGTACTTCAAACTGTGGATATGAGGTGTTGGCTTTCTTAGGTATCTTTGTATCAAAACTACCCTGTTTCACAACAGCACGTTGCCTTAACTTCCTTACACGTGCTCATACACACACATACACACACACATGAACACACATACAGCCACCTACATGCACACTAGGCATGTACTTGTATGAGCACACAAATACAAGCACATACACACGCACACACACACACACAGAAATATGCAGACACATACAAGCAGAAACATGTGTGCATATGTATCTATGAATACATGCATGTATAAGCACACATATGTATAAATAGACACAAAGAACACACACAGATGCAAAGATAAATATGGGACCAAGCATACACACATGCATGTACACACAAAAAATGCAATACGCACTGTGAACAAATGGCCAGAAATATAAATGTATATGGTATATACACAGACATACTTATGCATACAAAATACACGTGTACACACACAAACAAACATAATCACACAAAAACATGCACATACATGCTCACAGATGTACACACATATTTTTACTCACACATGAACGCACAGATATACATGCAAATTAAACACGAGTGCATGCACTCACATAAACACATAAACACATACACAAATACACTTACATGTACACATGCATAACCTCAAACACTAACATACACAAACATACATGTATGAACACACATAGATACAGAGTCATAACACACAAACACACACACACATGTTCACACACATAACCACAGATATACAAGCATGTACATGCACACAAATACATGCCTGAACAAACATGTACAATCACACACACACACACATTTTCTTTCTAAATCTTTTTTGCTTTTCTTTCCTTCTTTGTTTCTTTTTTTCCTCTCTCTCTCTCTCTCTCTCTCTCTCTCTCTCTCTCTCTCTTAAAAAAAAAAAAAGGGTTTCTCTATGTAGCCCTGGCTGCCTTAGAACTTCCTAGGCTGGTCTCAAACACACAGGGATTCTGCCTCTGCCTCCCAAGTGCTGGGATTAAAGGTGTGTGCCACCATGCTCAGCCTCTTTCTTTCTTTCTTTCTTTCTTTCTTTCTTTCTTTCTTTCTTTCTTTCTTTCTTTCTTTCTTTCCTTCTTTCTTTCTTTCTTTCTTTCTTCCTTTCTTCCTTTCTTCCTTTCCTCCTTCCTTTCTTTCTTTTTTTTGAATTACAGTATTTTATTGAACACTTGACAAATTTTAGTATACAGTATCTACTAATTTATTTAAAAAGACGTATAAGTTCTGTAATCTGAGGATTTGAGATTAAATATGAGACAGAGTCAGAGTTCAAAGGTTTATCACTTATCAAGTAACATAAAAACAAATTAATAGTACATGGGAATCAAATAAAAGAAAAAAACAATTAAAAAATTGTATTACCATGTAAGTCCTGATCCATATTTATAAATATAACAAAATATTTTTTCTAATCAAACACGTCTTTGTATGGAAACATGAAACATGGACATTATGAGTGTACTTTAGAGAATGTATATATGGTTTATGTTTATATAGTACATAGTACATAATGTATATACAAGGTTTACATACAATTCCAGTTCCAGGGGATCTTATTGCCTACGTACACATACATACACACACACACACACACACACACAAAAATAAATATATATATATGTATATAGTTTTTTATATAGTACATATACATGTACATATTACTTCATTATGTTAGAATGACTTCTCCAAGATTAAAATTGTATATGTAGCTCTTTATAGAAATAACAGTTCTAAATTCATTTTCATATGATATAAAGGTGCCTTTGCAGTTAAGAATACTTGATGCTCTTGCAGACGATACAAATTCAATTCTCAGCCTCCATATTAAGCAACCTACAGTTCTTAGCAATTCCAGTTTCAGGGGATCTTATTGCCTACGTACACATACATACATACATACATACATACATACATACATACATACATACACACACAAATAAATATATTAAAATAGGCTGATTTTGCTATGCAAAACATAATTATTAAAAAATTTTAGAGGAAATTGAAATAATAAATCCAACAATTTGTTTAATAGTACAAATTTAGATCTTTCAATGGTGAATATTCTGTAGATCTCTTTCTCCTTCACCCTCACAGATTTATTTTTAGAAATAAGATCAAGAAGTGATAATATTAAGTGATATGGAAAGGCAGAAGACAGACAAAGGACACCGGAGCATTGAAAGAGGATATGAAGCTAAATGATTTTCTGCTTTAACTCTGTCTTTTTTTTCTTTTTTTCTTTTTTTTTGGGGGGGTGTCAGTGCATAAAATGTAACTGATAGTAAATATGTACAGTCAAAGTTTTACAATTTCATAATGGTCATTCTAACTGTATAGAAGTTCACCAAGGTGTAAAATTTATTACTTTCTTTTTAAAAATATTTTTATTAGGTATTTTCCTCATTTACATTTCCAATGCTATCACAAAAGTCCCCCATACCCTCTCCCCCACTCCCCTACCCACCCACTCCCACTTTTTGGCCCTGGCATTCCCCTGTACTGGGGCATATAAAGTTTGCAAGTCCAATGGGCCTCTCTTTCTAGACTAGGCCATCTTTTGATACATATGCAGCTAGAGTCAAGAGGTCCGGGGTACTGGTTAGTTCATAATGTTGTTCCACCTATAGGGTTGCAGATCCCTTTAGCTCCTTGGGTACTTTCTCTAGCTCCTCCATTGGGGGCCCTGTGATCCATCCAATAGCTTCTTTCTTTTTAAGAATAAAAAACACAGCCGGGCAGTGGTGGTGCATGCCTTTAATCCCAGGACTCTGGAGGCAGAGGCAGGCAGATTTCTGAGTTCGAGGCCAGCCTGGTCTACAGAGTGAGTTCCAGGACAGCCAGAGCTATACAGAGAAACCCTGTCTTGAAAAAAAAAAAAACAAAAACAAAAACAAAAAAAAAACAAAAACAAAAAAGAATAAAAAGACATGGGCTGGAGAGACTGCTCAATGGTTAAGAGCACTGACTGCTCTTCTAGGGGTCCTGAGTTCAATTCCCAGCAACCACATGGTGGCTCACAACCATCTGTAATGGGGTGCAGTGCCCTCTTTTGGTGTGTCTGAAAACAGCTACAGTGTACTCATATACATAAAATAAATACATCTTAAAAAAAAGAATAAAAAAATACAAAGTAAAACAGGTTCTTACCCTGAAGCTCAGACAAGCCTAGAGCTGATGGCATCACCCAGACTGTCTGGAAGCACATGGCAACCACACAGCCTTAATGCTGGGATTACAGACATGAACCCTAACTCCCAGCTCCAAAACCTGCTGCTGCTGCTGCTGCTGCTGCTGCTGCTGCTGCTGTTGTAGTTGGTGGTAGTGGTGTGTGTGTGCAGGTTCATTCAGAGACCAGAAGAGGGCGTCTGACCCTTGGAGCTGGAGTACAAGCAGGCGTAGCTGCCGTGTGGTGCTGGTAATGGAACCAGGGTTCTCTGCAAGGGCAACCAGTGCTATTAGCTGCTGAGTCCATCCCTTCAGCCCCTAACACTTTTCTCAATAAACGCCAACTCTGCTTCAGAAGCACCCATCCTGACGTTGCTTTCCAAGGCACTGTGATGGATTGAATGCAAAACGTGTCGTCGTCGTCCCCCACACACCCCACACACCCCCTCCACCCCCACCCCCACCCCCGCCACCAAATAGTCTCTGGCATTTCAGCCCTTGCTCACTAGGTGGCCCTGTCTGGGGAGGCTAAGGGGTGAGGCCTTACTGGAGGAAGTTTGTCACTGGGGATGGGTTTTGAGAACATAAAGACTTGTGTCATTTAGAGTCTATTCTGCTTCCTGTGTGTGCTTCAAGATGTGAGCTCCAGCCACCATGTCTGCCACCTATTGCCATGGTGACCCCATCATTATGGACCCCAACTCTCTGGAACCATATCTTAAAGTAAAACCCTTCTATAATTTACCTTGGTCATGGTGTTTTATCACAATAGAAAAGGCACTAACACAGGGATTTAAGTCACTAATGATGGCTTCTTCTGGAGCAGAAATCCCCGGGGAGGGGGGGAGGTGGAGGGGGCGGAGCCACAGCTAGGTTAAAGATTCTACAGACCTGACTAATAATTAGAATGTTATGGTGTGGAGGGAGAGTTAGAATGTTGCAGATCCAGAGCTAAATTATCCTGGGCGGCCTTCAGTTTCTTTAATAGACACTTTTGTGTCTGACCTAACATCTTTGCAACTGTAAGGCAAACCCTTTTGAATAGTAGTATGGTTGCTTGATCCAGTAATCCCAGCACGTGAAGGGTGGAAGCAAGAACTTCAGGAGCTCAAGGTCATTGTCCATCACAGAGTGAGTGCAGTACCAGCCTGGGATACCTGAGACCCTGCCTCAAAACAGAAGCCACCCAATCAACCAAATAAGGGAACAAACTCTTTTAGCAAACCACTGGCATCCAGCTACTCAAAAGCTAAGAACAGTATGGGGAGGATAACATCTGAAACCTGTACCAGAGATCCCCTTACTTTGCTGAATCCCCCAGACCTGAGGCTTCCACCAATGTATTTGAAAATGTCCTGGCTTATGATTTTTCTTAGGTCGGAAACTCCGTGAAATGGTTCCCGAGTTGGGATATGCTACTTGAGACAACCTAAACTTGTGCTCGGCGGCAGGGTCACGCATATTTGGCCCAGGAATAAACTCTTCTTTTGATATGTTTTGTATTCACACCTAAAGAGAGGTCTCTGATAAAAGAGCCCGGGCTGCCACAGGGGCAGCGTGAGGCTTCATCTAGACGACAAAAGGGCCCTTTCCCAGGTCTTGATGGCTGGGTGGTGGAGGGTGGGCGGGGCGGTGGAGGGTGGGCGGGGCTACAGGCTCCTCCCTGAAGCTGGCCCTTCTCCAAGCTTTGGGTGGGTGGGAAGAAGGCAGAGAGTTTCTCATCCGCCAGGGAATGGGCACACACACTCAGTCTTTACTTGGGAATCTCATGGAATTCCCCAGTGAGTTGCTTTTCCTGTGTTGGAAAAGCGGTTTCCCCCACCCCTCCCATCAACCCTTACCCTCTTTTCTCTACGGCTCCAGTTCTCTGACCACATCTGTCCTCCAGACCCACTCGGGACGTCTCTGGAAGGAGAAACCAGAGGAGTCAAAGGATTGCTCATCAGAGATGACAGAATCTGTCACGTACACTCATCCAGTCTAGGTCTTCTGGAGCTCAGGCTTGCCTTGAGTACTCTATGTAGCAGAGAATGGCTTGGAACTCCTCATTCTCCTGAGGGCTTGGGTTACAGGTGTGCACCGCCATGCTGTTTTGTTTTGTGCTGTTAGGGATGGCACCCAAGTTTCGATCATGCTAGGCAAACGCTGCACTAACTAGGCTACACCCTCAGCCATGTTTCTAAACCACTTATGGAATGATTTCTTTGTTTGCCACATGCTCACCAGAATGTTCCAAAAATGTGTTTTCAATTAACAATATTTATCATATAGTCCTAACCCCCTACCCTCCGCCCCAGATAGCTGCTTCAGAATACAGAAGTCAGGCGAGGAAGACAGAAACCAGGTCTCAGCTTCCTGGAGGACAGGGAGGGCTGCTATGTGGAGAGGGGGATGGGGGGACTGTGTGGAAATCCCATCCCACTTGAAGGTTCTGTTTCTAACAGCCTTGAAAGGAACTCATGCCCACAGCTCTTAAGAGCAAGGGAGAGGATCTGCCACCAAAGTTCCAAAAGTCCAGCTAGAGGCATAGGCTTCCGGGAAGCCTTATCTGTAGAGGAATTTTAATCCAACAACATGGCTGCCTGGCAAGGGATCATATCCAAAGACCTAGGCTTGTGTGATCGGCAGGAATGCAGACACATCGCACACCTTTAGTTCCTCTGGCTGAGATGTAGACATGCCCTTAGTGTACATCTTTAAAGTAAAATTAGTTTGTAGGAGGAATCGCCATGTTTGAAAATGATGTTGAATTGAGAGGTAGACAAAGAAACAAATCAGAAAGATTTAACAGGAGGAGTCAGAGATAGGATGCACCTAACTCTCACAAAATAGTAGAGGAAGCCGGGCATGGTGGCGCACGCCTTTAATCTCAGCACACAGGAGGCAGAGGCAGGTGGATTCCTGAGTTCGAGGCCAGCCTGGTGTACAAAGTGAGTTCCAGGACAGCCAGGGATATACAGAGAAACCCTGTCTCAAAAAACAAAAACAGAAACAAATTAGTAGAGGAAAGAGAAGCTATTTAAAAGAACAGACAGGAAAGCGAAGATATTTGAGAACAGTGCAGGGAGAGTCCGTGGGGAAGCAGTTCATTCATGAGTTCTGTTCAGTTTGTGCAGTTCAGTGCAGGTCAGCAGAGGCAGTGGGAACCAGAGAATAAGAAGGAGCCAGAAGATTGGAACAGCTTGCCAGATTTAGTTTGAGGCCAAGCAGAGCAAATCAGTGGGAAGCTGAGAGAAGCCAGATTGAATCAGTCAGTTTGGAGAAGAGTTTGAGCCAGAGCAGCTGAGTTGAGCCAGCCAGCCAGAGTTCAGAAAGAGCTAGAGAGGGTGAGCTTATTCAGCAGTAAGCCGCAACATTTACATCTGGCTATTTAAAAAGTTACTTTTACACTTATTCTCCACACTGAGATGCAGGCCCTCATCTTCCAGCAACAAGGCTTTGAAGAAACAAGCATCCATGAAGGCTTCCCATGGTCTTATGTCTTCTGGCCTCTCCTGCCCTGCCCCACTTCACAGCCATTAGGTTGATCTCTTGCCTTTGATTAGAACAGTCTCCCGTTCTGTGTCAGTGAGACACATTATATTTAAGGTTCCCCTCAACATCTTTTCCTGGACATGTTACCAGGTCAAAAATGAGGACCACCCCTCCCCAGTATGTGAGGAAATTAGGTCCCATCTCTGGAACCCTCGGCCCCTTTGCCCAGGATGTGGCTGTCCAGTTAACAGGGATGGTGGAGCTAAATTTGAGATCCAGGGACAGAGGGCGGAGATTAAAGAAGATGCGGGGGGGGGGGGTTGCTGGCAGATGAGACATACTTCATTCCTTTGATAAGCACATGCCCCCTTGATTCCATTTTGTAGAACATTACACAAAACATTGGCAGGAGCTTGAAGCACAGCAATTTGGATACCTTGGTTACAAGGTATCCAAAGTCAGAAAGCAGAGAGAAAAAAAAATGGATGCTGGTGCTTGCCCCCTTTCTTATTTCTATATAGTCCAGAACCCAAATCCAGGTAGGAAGTCCCAGGGGTGGTGCCCGGGTCTTCCCGCCTCAATCAATGCACCCTTTCACAAGACTGCCCCGAAGCTGGCTAATCCCTCCCAGCTGTATCTGGCTTATCTCCTAGGTAATTTCAGATCTGTCAAGTTGTCAAGGAACATTAACCCTCAAAGAGGATTTTCTGATCAAAAAGCACTGGCTAGTATGTTGTTAACCTGGACGTCAGTGGCCCAGCCACATCTGACCTGTGACCTGTGACCTGGCCTGCTTGTTAACCATGCTCAAGAGGACAGGAGGGTTACAGTTACCTAGTGCATCTTCCCTGATCCTCATCAAGGAAGTAGCCAGCGTCAAAGTTGCTTAGCACCTCACATGCGCCTATCCAACGCTCCCCCGAGCCTCCATAAATGGACATGGCTCAGCCTTACACACAGCTCAGCTCCTCCCAGGCTTCTGCTCAACCTGTGTGTGAGTCACTGAAAGTCACTGGAGGATTGTGGTGCCTGGGGACAAGGACAGGGGGTGGGGAGCCAGGGGTAGTGGTGGAAGGACAGGACTGCGGGGGGCAGAAACATCAGAGAGGGCTTGAAGTGCTTCTAACTCGAGGAAGAAAGGTGGGGGTGACGGAATCCAGCTGTGGCTCAGGTGCAAGGCAAGGCTCATCCACTGCTTGTAACATAGAGGGCAGAAACAGAGCCCGGGCTGATGTGCTGCAGTCAGCTAGCTCCCAGCTGTTCTCCAGAACACACCTGGTGCACATGTGGCTCCCCACCCCTCCGAGTGTGTGGCTTGATTTGGAACAGGACAGAAATGACCTCTATGAGTCACTTGAAGTCAAGGTTCCTCCCCCAGCCCTACCTGCACCTGTCCTGACCCCAGTGCTTGCGTGCTTTGTCCATTCTGGCTAGGGCTTTTTTTTTTTTTTTTTTTTTTTTTTTTTTTTTTTTTTTGCCATCCAGAGGCCAGAAGAGAGGCATCCTTGCCAAAGTCCTTTCTGTTGCTCACCCTTGCTCTTTCCTATTCAGAACCAGAGCCTGAGGTGGCTGGAGTCTAGCTACGCATGTCTTCAATCTTTCTATCTATTGAGGTTTCTGGTGAGAGGCTTAGGAGAAGGAAGAGTAAGGGAAAGAATTGAGAGGGAGTCAGGTGGGCCTCTGTCCTTGTGGCCCCTTCACACTTCCTACTCTCCAGCCCTGGACACACCCTAGCCAGAGCCAGCTGTTTGCAGACCTGAGCCCAGAGGAGCTGACAGCTGTGATGAGCTTCCTGACCAAGCACCTGGGGCCAGGGCTGGTGGATGCAGCCCAGGCTCGACCCTCGGACAGCTGTGTCTTCTCAGTAGAGTTGCAGCTGCCTTCCAAGGCTGCAGCCCTGGCCCACCTGGAGAGAGCTTCCCTGCCGCTGCTGCCCACCCCACCCCCATCCCCTGCCCTCGTCTGAGAGGTTTTCTTTTATCAATGGAGTTTAATAAACTCTCAGTTATTAATATGACCCAGCCAGGCCCCCAGTAACAGCAGCAGAGCAGCAAAGTCCTCTGGAATTATTTTATCAGCAGTTGCACAATTACTGGAATTCTCCTAGTCTATTTTTCTAACGCTAGACTGTTGTCTGCTTCCCAACTGTGCTACCCAAGGACCTGCAGTTTGAATCGTGTTATTTCTGCTCCATCAGTCCATCCTCAGGGGGCATTCCACTCAGGCCCATGCTCCTGGTCCATCCTGCCTAATGGAGACCTGCCCTCTCCATCTTCTTTCTCTTATGCTCCCTTTTCATCTTCTCGCCTCTCCTTCCTCGAGGTCCCTACCTGCAACCGCCAGCCCAGTAACTGAAACTCTGCCTCATTCTATTCTCCCCAGTAATTGGCTGTTGGCATTTTTTATTTAACCAACAGCTTTAAATTGGGCAGCGAAGCTCTCAAAGCATCACTTGGTGCATCTGAGGATCTGGTTGTTGGGGGCAAGCAGACCCTGGGCGCTGGTATTTAGCTAAAATTTGAATATAGAACAGCATCAGACCAAACTCAATACTCCTTGGTGCACAACCCAAGCCCAGTGTGAGTGAGCTAGTGGTGTGTGTGTGTGTGTGTGTGTGTGCGCGCCCGCGCGCATGTATATATACCATAGTGTACGTGAAGTCAGAGGAAAACTCCATGGAGTTGATTCTCTCCTACTTTTTTTTTTTTTTTTTAACGTAAATAACCCGTTTATTGCAGGCTAGGCAAGTCTCAGACGGCAGGGCTTCTACTGGTCTTTCAGTTCCTTCAGTCTTCTGATGGCAGACTTCACTGTGCCTGCAGAGGTGGGGGTGTAGGTCCAGGCCCCGCTGGCCGCAGTTTTCACGCATGAACCCCAGTGCCAGATGCCGACGGCTCGGCTCTTCATCTTGGTCTTGCCACAGAAAGAGCAAGAGTACTTGGCGTGCTGGCTGATTTCAGTTTTCTTTACCATTTTTCCGGAGGGAGGCACCATAGCGGGTCCTGATTAGCCATGTTGCCGGAACTGAAGCCCAAGCCCGAAGAGTTCTCTCCTACTTTTATGCTGGCTCAAGGGGTTGAACCAGGCTGAGCAGGAAACACCCCATTAGACGCTGATCCCAGGCCTTGCTTCTCTCTTGGAAATAAACCAACTGTTTCTTGTGATCAGGTGAATAAATAACCTGGTCTCCAGGTAGCACTGCGTCGAATCCCGATTCTCTCTAAAAGACGATCCTAGATGCACAGATGAATCCAGATTGCGACTCAGGGCTTTTTTTTTTTTTTTTTTTAACTGAAACAGTTCCATCCAGAAATGGTTGAAATACGCTAGCAGACATCAGGGGACCGGTACTGACACGTGAGCCCAGACATGGTTCTCATACCTAGCTTTCAGATTAATCTTCCAGGTTTTAATTTTTACAATAAGGTCTCCTGTAGTCCAGGAGGCCTCCCATTCACTAGGTAGCTTTGAGTGACCTTGAACTTCTGATCCTACTGCCACTACCTCTGCAGAGCTGGGTGCAAGCACACACCACAACATCAGGTCTGTGCAATCCAGGGGATTGAATCCACGGCTTCATGCACATTAGCCAAGCGTTCTGCCAATAGCGCTATATCCCCAGCCCCAGAAGCAGGCACAATGTAAGTGAATTCCTACCTTCCTTCTCTCCTACAATCTTTCCTTGGCCAACTGCTCCTTTAAATCTTCAGAGCTTCCCACACATAGGGGGTCAGCCCTTTATTCTCCAGCCTACCTGATGCTTCCTGACGCTAACTAAGCAGACCCTTCTGTCCAATCACCTCTGCTCCCCCACTCCATGTGATGACACCTTCCTCATCCACTAAAACTCAGCTCAGACACTGATGGCTACTGCTACTTTCTCCCGAGTACACAGCTGCCAGCTCTCCCTGATTCCTGCCTGTGTCAGTCTGTATACTCTGAGGGAGGTTCAATACCCTGACTTGCCTACCTGTGTCCCCTGCTTAGAGTTCCTCAGAGTGGGGAAATGCTTGTTCTGCAGGCATAAGGACCTGATATTAGCGCACCATGTGCATATATCAGCTACAGAGGCCAGAAGGGGGCATCTGATCTCCTAGAATAGGAGTTACAAACTGAAGGGGCTCTAGCAGGCCCAAGCATGACAAACATCTCTCACAGGCCTGGTCCTTCCACCATTCTCTCTGCCTTGCTAAAAACCATTAGATTACATTCCTAGGGCTAGCCACCATGGGTCTATCCCCTTATTTGGCCACTTCTTCCTCAGGTCCAAGGTCCAGCTCGTCAAGTATTGAAATTCAACAATCAAAAGTCCCTTTGGCTCATCTAATTAAGATGCCCAATCGAAAATAAGCACTTCAGCCGAGCCGTGATGGCACACACCTTTAATTCCAGCACTCAGGAGGCAGAGGCAGGTGGATTTCTGAGTTTGAGACCAGCCTGGTCTACAGAGTGAGTTCCAGGACAGCCAAGGCTATACAGAGAAACCCTGTCTCAAAAAAGAAAAAAAGAAAAAAAAAGAAAAAAAAAAAAACCACTTCATCCTAACATGGGGGTTTCTCCCCTTTACCTTTATAAATCTCCACTCCATTTGCCTATAGGACAGTTCTGTCTCCTCTCTATCCGGAGGCAATCTCCATTGGTCCCCTTCCCTTTCCCTCATCCTCTGTCTCCTGTCTTTGTCTCACTCCCTGCCCTTTGTCTCTCAAGATAAATCTCCTTTGTGCTGAGAACTTGCTCTTGAAGGGTCCTGTGCCAACTTAGAAGTCCTTCACAAACAGTTGTCAGCTGCTGTGTAGCTTCTGGGAATCAAACTCCTGAATTCCTCTGCAAGCTGCAAGTACTCTTATTTATTTGGTTCGGGTTTTGTTCTTCAAGATACAGTTTCCCTGTGCAGTTCAGAGTGAGTTCCAGGCCAGCCAAGGTTACACAGAGAAACCCTGTCTTGAAAAACCTAAATAAATAAATAATCAATGCCAGATGGTGCATAATGATAACCTCTGATCTACACACAAACACATAAACACACACACACACAGAGACTTGCATGCACACACACATATGAGTTGGAGGTTTTGTTTGTTGGGGTTTTTTTTTGTTTTTTTTTTTTGTTTTTTTTTTTGGTTTTTCAAGACGGGTTTCTCTATACAGCCCTGGCTGTCCTAGAACTCACTTTGTAGACCAGGCTGGCCTCGAACTCAGAAATCTACCAATCTACCTGCCTCTGCCTCCCGAGTGCTGGGATTAAAGGCGTGTGCCACCACGCCCAGCTTGAGTTGGAGGTTTTGAAGCAAGTCCAACTGTCCTTGGGGCCAGTGCTCAGCCTGACATTGCACCCATACGGAAGCCTAAATGCATCTCTATTGAAATTGGAACAGGCAGTCATCATGGTCATTATCAGAGTCACATCACTTCTTTGTCTTAAAATTTGAAAAGCCATTTCACATCCATTTTCCGATTTGACTCCCTCAAAAAGGGTGGAAGTCCAAAGTTCCCAGGTGAATAGCCCACTTTTTTTTTTTTTTTTTTTTTTTTGCACTGTCAGCTTAGGACAGGACATAAGGCCAAAGGGCAATACTGACATGGCAGGCCCAAACACTTCCTTTCCAGGGGACACTGCTCTTACCTAAACTCCTGTCCAGCAAAGGTTGTAGGAAGGAACTGAAGACAAAGGATTCTGGGAGGTGGATACGAGCAAGTCTGAAAAGTAATTCCCCCACCTAAGAAGGAACCCTGAACTTGGAGGTAGACCCAACAGGCTACAGAGTAGGGGCAGGGACAGAGGAATTGGGCCACAATTTTCTCTTCCAACTCATGGAAGCTGCGAGGGGAGGGAGGGAACCCTTTGGGGGCAGCGGTTCAATGTGTTGCTGTTTTCTTGCTCTGGACAAGCAGAAGCGATGGGGTGCAGGTTTTAGGTTAGTGATTATGCTGCCTCTGGACCCACACTGCTGGGATTGAATCCAGTCAGTGTGACCTAGGACAAGTTATCTAACATCCCTACTACCTCAATTTTATCATCTGTGCAGTAGGGAGAGTAATAAAACCTACTTCATGATTTTTTTTTAAAGATTTATTTTATTATTAATATATGTAAGTACACTGTAGCTGTCTTCAGACACTCCAGAAGAGGGAGTCAGATCTTGTTGCGGGTGGTTGTGAGCCACCATGTGGTTGCTGGGATTTGAACTCTGGACCTTCGGAAGAGCAGTCGGTGCTCTTACCCACTGAGCCATCTCACCAGCCCCCTACTTCATGATTTTTATGAGAATCAAGGGGCTGGAGAGGTGGCTCAGTACTGGCTGCTCTTCTAGAGGTCCTGAGTTCATATCTCAGCAACCACATGGTGGCTCACAACCATCTGTAATGGGATCCGATGCCCTCTTCTGGTGTGTCTGAAGATAGCTACAACATACTCATATATATATATGTATATGTATGTGTATGTGTATGTGTATATGTATATGTATACATATAATTCCCCTTTTAAATATAATTTAATATATATTAAAATTATATTAAATATATAATTATATTAAATATATTTAATTTAATTTAATTCCCTTTTTAAAAAACCATGCATATATATGGTTTTTTAAAAAGGGAATTAAATTAATATATATGCATATATATATGCATGGTTTTTTAAAAAGGGGATTAAATTAATCCATTCATTTTCTTAAAATAGTCCTAAACATCGTAAATGTTTAGTGCATATAGCTATTATTTAATATTTTATTACCCGGAATTTATAGGCTATTTTTTTTCTTTTTGGTTTTTCAAGCAGGGTTTCTCTGTGTAGACCAGGCTGTATAGGAACTCATTCTCGATTAGGCTGGCCTCTGAACTTAGAGGTCCACCTATCTCTTTCTTCCGAGTGCCAGACTTAAAGATGAGGGGGCACTACCACCTAGCAATAAACTATTTCAGTAAGTATGTAAGCAGTCATTTTAAAAACTTAGTGGCATAAAACAACAAAACAATTTACTTTACCCACAAAGGGTGGGCAGCCTGGGCTAAGCTTAGCCAAGCGGTTCTTTCTCCTGGATTGTCCTGACAAGGCTGCAGCTATCTGGTTAGTGGACAGGGTCTAGGTTGTGAAAAGTAGCTTTATTTATGTGTCTATGGCTGCAGTTATAGCAACATGACTTTTGGAGGCTTGCCACTGTGGTCTAGGATGCCAACCACAGCCCAAAGTGAGCAAGCTCTAGAGAGAAAACACTTTCTAGGGCTTTTCCTATATCAACTCAGTAATGTGTGTGTGTGTGTGTGTGTGTGTGTTATACATAAGTACATATACTTGTTTGTGGAGGCCAGATGACCAGTGTCTTCCTCAATTGCTGTCTTTTTTTTTTTTTTTTACAGTTATTTGTTTTGCATCGGGGTGGATACATTGTCATTGTGTGAATGTGGAAGTCAGAGGGTAATTTGTGGCAGTTGTTTATCTCTTTCCAACTTGTGGGTTCCAGAGGTTAAACTCGGGTCCCTGGGCTTGGCAACAAGCATTTTTTACCCAGTGAACCATCTAGTTGGCCTTCCACTTTATTTTTGAGATAGGGTCTCTCACTGAAATTGGTCCTTGCTAAGTGGCTACTTGTCCCTGGCTCTGCCCCTGCTCTGGAGTTACAGAAGCACACTTTATGGCTGACGTTTTATGCAAGTGTTGGGGATCCAACCCAACTCATGACCCCACACTTGCCCAATAACTACTCTACAACTAAGCCATTTCCTCCAGCCTCCTGCCTCTCCTTTGCCAACATCCCATTACCCAAGGCAAGTCACAAGACCAGACTCATGTTCAAAGGATGAAGATGTAACTTCATGTCCTGATAAGAAGCGAGGCACCGTCAAAGGCAAAGGGGCCAGGGCCAGGGCTAAGAGCATGTTCTCCATCATCCAACCAACACTCGCACTGAGCAGCTCATAGGTGAGCAGAGCTTAATTGTAGAGACTGAAGGAAATGCTGGCTTGGCCCTCAAGGCTCGACGTAGAAGGAGAAGACTCAAATCATGAACAGAACAACTTCAGTGCATGCTTCAATGTGATTGGTGCCCCGAGATTAGGACCAGTTAAGTGCTACGGGGGGTTGGGTCAGCTCCTTTAGTCAGAGGAGAGGGTCACAGTGTTGAGAGGGCTTACATAGCTTGACCTTGAATATGGTTAGAATATGGACATGTGCAGCAGAAGGAAGTGACAGTCCCAGTGGAAAGAGGAGCAAAACTAGGGCACAATGTCTATGAGGTGTGGGGACCTCGAAGAGGGGCCATTAGGGAACAAGACTGGAAAGATAACCTGGGATCCAACACTGTGTGAACTTGACCTTGAGCTTCATTCTGTCAGCCATGGGAGCCACTGAATGGTTTTTGCATGGTGAGTGGAAAGAGCTATTTTATAAAAGGCCTGTCTTGTTAACAGTTGGATGGCTTGGGGAGGGGCATGAGAGGGGAGTGGACATTCAAAGTGTGGTGAAGACCTAGGGGATCTAGGTAGAAGGGTCGTGCAAGCGTGAGAACCTGAGATCTGGTCTCCATCACCCATCCAAGCTGAGATTTCACTTGCGATCCCAGCACTGAGGTCCAGAGTGACTACAGGTGGATCCTGGGAATCACTTATAAGCTAGTCTAGCCCAACTGGCAAGTACTGCCTTCAGTAAAAACCTGTCCCAAAAAAACAAGGTGGAGGGACTGGAAAGATAGCGCAGAAGTTGAGAGCCCTTGCTGCTCTTACAGAGGACCCAGGTTCTGTTCCCAACACCTATAGATGGCAGCTCTCAACCATCTATAATTCCAGTTCCAGGGGATCCAATGCTCTCTTCTGATCTCTGTGGGCACCAGGCACACACATAGTACACGTACATACAAGCAGGCAAAACACTCAAGCACATAAAGTAAAATAATATAAATAAAAAATAATAATTTAATGTAAAAAATAAGGTGGAGAGAAGTAGAAGACAGCTGACATTGACCTTTGACCTCTGGCTTCCACATGCACGTGCAGGGGCCGGTGCACACTCGTACACACATGCGTACGCCACACACCCCAAGACACGATAAATAAAAGGAAGAACGTGTAGGAAATGTAAGGGCGGGAGAGCATGAAAAGATGTCGCAGATGAAAAGATTCGCAAGAATGCCAGGCTTGGTACTGACAGGAGGGCAAAGAAGAAAGGTCTCCCTTTCAAGGCAGGGAAGGCTGGAGGAAAATCAGATCTGGAAGGAACTTGTGGTGTGGGGAGTGTGGTGGGACATCTGGGCAGTGTCTTCCTAGAGGCTAACACACACAGACTACAGAAGCCGACAGTGGAGTTCAGTGGCGCATCCTTGAACACAGCAAACAGGACGTCAAACTTGTCCCATGTGGCTAGGCGATTAAGGGAGAAGCCAGATGCTTGGAGGCCAGTGAGATTTGATAACGAAAAGGTCACAGCCAACTTCCAATAGAGCAGATGAAGTCAGGTCACTTGGGGTTCAAGGTGAGGGGAGCAAGAGGCTTCTTGCCTCTGGGTTCCTGGTTGGAGAGCTCCCCTGGATTCTTGCGACCTCTTTCTGTTCCAAACCTTCCAAAGAGAAGGTGCTTAAAATGTCACTCAGTCCCCGGCTCCCAAGGCGGGGCCTCGTGCTCCAAGGCTCTGTCATCAAGCTAAATGGTAGCTAACTAAGTGCATCCCAGCCCCACATTGTTTAAAACCAGCCCCACGTTGTTTAAAACAGAAGGAAGGCCCTTTCCCAGTCTGCCCTTCCAGAAGGGAAGCAGGTTAGACTCTCCTGTCCCTGCTTCCCTGTCCTCCATTCACACCATGGGCTGTGGAGACTGGGTGGTAGAAGGGGTCCAAACCCTGTCTACCCTAATCACTGTCTTCTCCCAGGTCTAACACCTTTAACATGTGGGGGCACTTTTTCCAAGGCCTGGGATTTCCTGCCCCTGGCTGCCGTTTGTTGGGGTACTCTTGAGCCCAGTGGCCCTTCTCCTTGCAATATGTGCATTGGTCCTTTTCAAGTCTCTCTTTGGTTGGAGTCTCTCTTCTCTGCTTTTGCTAACAACTGTAGCCAAGATTCTCTGTAAATTCCTTTCCTGACGCTTTTCTTTTTGTCATCTCCCTTTTGTCCTCTTCCTTTCTCACTTGCTGGCTGTTTACTTCCTGGCTGAGCCCCTCTGTGTTTTTTCATGACTAAAAATAGGCAGCCGCCAGCCACAGGGCCTCCCTAACCTCCTTGTTTGTTTTCATAATAACTTGGGACCTCACCTCTTCCCTTCTCAGCATCTATGAACTCTCAGGGTGGTGGGGTGTTAAAGTTGTCCAAGACTCCTCATTTCCTGTTTCCAGCTAGCATCCTGGAAAGAGCAGGACACGGTGTACCATAAGACAGGGGTGTTTGCCTGAGACCAAAGGTTCCAAGCTAACAGAATAACTCATGAAAGATGACAAGGACAGAGTTGAAGGCACAGAAAGCTCACTGTGTATGACAGGTGCCAAGTGTGTGTGTGTGTGGGGGGGGGGTGCTTCTGTTGAGTCACGTGACCATCAGCTCTGAGTTGCTTCCAGTAGCCTTAGTGTCTGCATGTCCTGGGATCATTGAGGGAGGACTGGCTTCCTGGACATAGATTTAACCCTTTGTATTTTGTACTTAACTAACTGAATTTTTTTTTCTTTCATTCGTTTGTTTGTTTTTAAGACAGGGTTTTCTCAGTGAAGCCCTGGCTGTCCTGGAACTCACTCTGTAGACCAGGTTGGCCTTGAACTCAGAGATCTGCCTGCCCCTACCTCCCAGGCATTGGGACCAAAAGGCACACTCAACCACCGCCTGTGACTTCATCTTTATAAATACATCTATTAATTGTACATGTGTGTGGGCATGTGCCTGAAGGTCAGAGAACAACTTGCGCAGTCAGGTCTCTCCTTCTACCATGTGGGTACTGGGGATTGAACTCGAGTCCTCAGGCTTGGCTGCAGTCACCTTTACCTGTTGAGTCATCTCACCCAGAATCATTAGGGTTTGGGGGGTGTGCAGGGGACACAGATTTCACAATTAGACAGGGACTTGCTTTGTCACTCAGGCTGGCCCTGAACTGCTTGAACTCAG
>NC_000077.6:101364120-101386620 GCF_000001635.26 Mus musculus
GGTTTTTATCTTTGGAAATAGATTTCTGTTATTTTGTTTGCATTGGCTTTTTATTTATTTGTTTGTTTATTTCTGTAGTGCAGCTGATCAAACACAGACGTGCATGCGCTCCACACAACTGCTACAATGCTGAGTTACCCTCTCCACCTCCAAGACAATCTGTTTGTTCTTTTTGAGACAGGGTCTCACTGTGTAGCCCAAGCTGGTCTTGAACTTACAACCTCCTGGGTTCACCTCCTACTAGGTTTACAAGTGTGCACTGTCATAGCAGGTGAGATCATTCCTTAAACACCTAGACCCTTCACAATGCCTCTAGAAAACCAACTGTTTTGTGCACAGGATTTGCGTTTTGTGACCAAGAGACTAGGAGGATCCACGGCTTCTCCTGTCAGTTTCCCAACAGGCTCAGGGCCTCTGGGGTTCACCTCTTTCTGCACATGATAAAAATTTGCTGGAAGCAGCAAAGAGCTGAGAGGTCAAAGGCAAGGCCTAGCAAATGGTCTCATGATGTAATCCACACTTGACCTACAGTTCCCCCCACCCAGCAGGCAGGCTGCAACAGAGGCTCCCACAGCCTCTTCACGAGCAACCCTTATCAGCACGGGCGAGCAGTGCTCCCAGAGTTCCTCTGAAGATAGCGCTCTAGGTTCCCTCTCCATATACCGAGCACATGGCAGAACCCTGCCTGACACAGACAGCCCTGCTCCTCACCTTGCACAGACCCAGACAGTGGCCTTTGGATGCTTTGTCAGAGAGTCTACTTTGC
The DNA here is from genome assembly GCF_000001635.26 of Mus musculus. Taxonomy (NCBI): domain Eukaryota; kingdom Metazoa; phylum Chordata; class Mammalia; order Rodentia; family Muridae; genus Mus; species Mus musculus. The sequence continues at coordinate 101,364,887 of NC_000077.6, forward strand.
CCTCAACTCATCTCAAACCACAGGAACTCCAGTCCTAGAATCACCACAGCTGTTACTTAATAACCTCCAGGAAGAGTTACCTGGTAGAGGGAAGGGGCTGTCTCTTCTGGTGAGACACATTCCCTATGGCCCCCAAAGTCCTGACAGTGTAGGATACTGGCCACCGTGTGTCCCAAGACACTGAGCATTTGCCTTCTCTGTGGCCACGCAGAGCCAACACTACCTCGCCCTCCCTCCACTTTAGCAATAGCCTGCGTAGGGCAATCAGAGTCCGCTTGAGATAGTGGGTAGAGACGAGAAGCCAGGTCTCACCTCCAGGTGCAAGGCACACATCCCGGAAGATGTGCGGATGGATCATTTCCAGTGTGGGATGCTGTCAGCTTTTTCTACAGATTTAGGAACTCTGGATTTCTTCTCACTGGCCCTACTCTAATCTGTATGTGAGAATGAATATGAGTTTAATGCTGGGAAAATCATGCGGGTTTTAAAGTATCTTATTCCTATTAGTTCTGTCCTTGAAAAATGCATAGCTGGTCATTGCATCCACTTTCCTGCTGCCCTCCGAGTCCTCTGTGACCTTGGAGTGAGGTTTTTGGTCTGTCCCTTGCTTGAGTGATTGTATAAACATATATGAAAGAATAATCAAGATAATAAAGATTTTTTTCTTTTGTTCTTTTTTCCTTCCTTCCTTCCAAAGCAGGGACTCTCTATGTAGTTCTGACTATCATGGAACTCAATACATAGACCAGGCTGTTCTTGAACTCACAGAGATCCTCCTGCCTCTGCCTCATGAGTGTTGGAATTAAATGCAAGTACCACCACACCTGGCCCTAAAGCCTTTTTTCAATAATAACTGAGTTGAGGCTAAAAGGCCTAGCACACTTGCTGGAGTATATGGGAAACATGCATGAAGCCCTGGGCTGGAAACTCACACCACATGAACAAGGGCATGACTGTGGTCCAACACCTGAGTGACCCAAGGGTCAGAAGAGCATGGATATCCTTTTGAACAGAGTAAATTGGAGACTTGAGATATATGAGACGGGCTGTCAAAGAGCAAAACCTTTTCAATAATTTAAAAACTAGGCCTGAAGAGATGGCTTAGCAGTTAAGAGCACTGACTGCTCTACCAGAGGTCCTGAGTTCAATTCTCAGCAACCACATGGTGGCTCACAACCATCTGTAATGGGATCTGATGCCCTCATCTTATGTGTCTGAAGAGAGTGAAGGTATACTCACATACATAAAATAAATAAATAAATAAATAAATATATAAATAAATAAAATTTTTTAAATTAAAAACTAAAAACTTCTAACACTTTCTCTAGAGTCTCTAGTTACCAATTTACTACATTCTAATTTCTAGTCACATGACACCAGCTCATTTTAGTGTTATTGTATGAACATAGATTTGTTGTATCAATTAAAGGGCTGGAGACATAGCCCAGAGAGGACATGCTTGTCTAGCATGCTTGAGGCCCTACATTGAATTCCCAGCAACACATACTTTAAAATTCAAAATATCTTAAGTTTAAGGTAACTAAATGAATTAATTAGTGCATTTAAAAGTGTCTGGTCAGGTTGGAGAGATGGCTCAGTAATTGAGAGCACTGGCTGCTCTTCTAGAGGACCCAGATTCAATTCCCAGCATCCACATGGCAGCTCACAGCTGTCTATAACTCCAAGAGCTGACATCCTCACACAAACATACATGCAGGTAAAACACCAATGCACATAAGAAATAAATAATTTTTAAAAAGGATTGCTATTGGACTACATGAGATGACTCATGTAGTTCAATCCTCAATACCCACGTGGTGGGAGGAGAGACAAGAATGAACGTTCTCCACGACTTTAGGATCCAGTTGACTCATTACCTCCAAGTGAATTACAAACACTCTCCGGACTGGTTCATCTTAGTGTCTGTGATCGCTGACCTCAGAGACACCTTCTGTGTCCTCTTTCCTATCTGGAACCATCCCCTAATCTATACACACATGTGTACACACTAGATGAAAAAACATTTTAAATCTTTTAAAATGTTTTTTTTAAATATTTTTATCTCATGTGCATTGGTGGCTTTTTGCTGCAGGTATATCTCTGTAAAGCTGTTGGATCCTCTAGAACTGAGTCAGTTACAGACATTTGTCATGTGGGTGCTGGAAACTGACCCCAGGTCCTCTTGAAGACCATCCAGTGCTCTTAACCACTGAGCCATCTCTCCAACCCAGGGAAAAAAACATTTTTAAAGGATTGTTTTCTTGCCCTAAGAAGTATAAAACTCAATATTGGAGACACTGTTGGCTGCCCAAACCAGAGGTGGACCCCAGATCCACGTGAACTTGGTGAAAGTCCAAGAGAGTGAGCATTTCCAGGACAACAAAGCCCTACTGCTGTGTATTTTGTATATTTTAAATTAATAACTTAAAAGGTCACTTCCGGCAGTAGCAAACTTCCCTTTGTCTTCAAATAGATATAATTGCAGACTTCAAAAAACAGATGCCCTTGCAAGAGTCATGGTTGAAACAGACTCTGCCCTGGGCCTCTGGCCTGGCTTCAAGGACCAGGAAGGAGGGCAGCCTCTAGCACTGTCAAGCAGTGTGCCCAAGTTAATAATTGGCTCTGCCAATGGCGATCAGGCTGTTTTTGTGTGCCTGTTTTGCTATTTTACGTAAATCACCCTGAACATGTTTGCATCAACCTACTGATGATGCACCTTTGATCAATAGATTTTAGACAAAAGTGGTTTTTTGAGTCCAAAGATCAGGGCTGGATTGACCTACAGACTGAATCCAGGGCATATAAAACAGGGGCAAGGCACAGACTGATAGCAGAGGGATCAAGGCCAACCGGGCTGGACTCACTGCACGGGCTCTGCTGGCAGCTTCCTGAGGTACCAAGGGAGGAAGGATGGAGGAAGGAATGAACATTCTCCATGACTTTGGGATCCAGTCGACTCGCTATCTCCAAGTGAATTACCAAGACTCCCAGGACTGGTTCATCCTTGTGTCTGTGATTGCTGACCTGAGGAACGCCTTCTATGTCCTCTTTCCCATCTGGTTCCATCTTAAAGAGACTGTGGGCATCAATCTCCTCTGGGTGGCAGTGGTCGGAGACTGGTTCAACCTCGTCTTCAAGTGGTAAGAACCATCCCGAGGGGTGATGGGTAGAGAAATGGCTGTCCTCCAGCAGGGGTACCCCATACTGTTCACCAGGCTACAGGTAAGTCCCCATTGGCTTGAGAGTCTCTACAGAATCCCACCTGTGGCTGGCAATGAGGAATGGCTATTTTGTCAGACCTGAGGGATGGAAAGACAGCTGAGTTTAATGGGAAGTCTGAGTGTAGCCTTTACTCTGGTTTATTTGACTTTATTATTTAGAGTTAGGGTCTTGTGTAGCCCAGGCTGGCCTCAAACTTACAAATTAAGAGACAACGACCTTGAATTGCTCAACTTCTGAGTGCTGAGATTACAGGTGTGTGTTCCCACGTGTAGTTTAGCATGCTAGGGATTGAACCTGGGGCTTGGAGCATGAGAGCAAGGACTCCCCCATGAGGCTATATCCCAGCTCCTGAGCACAGATGTTAAAAAAACCCTTTTACTACTATTTCTATGGGTGCTATAGAAACAGATGTGGGAAAGAAGGGGGGGGGGAGTGATTTCTAACCTTTTGGTTAAGCGGTGAAAATTGATACGGATAGCCAGGACCTTCCAACTGGTGAATTACATAAACTCACTATTCTAGTTTTAGAATCTATAAACTTTGGTTCTCTCCAGGATCTTAATAATATGCACAATCAACGTTTATTGATCAGCTACTATGTGCCAGGCTCGCACTGTCTCTCCCTGTGTCTGTCTCAGTCTGTGTGTGTGTTTGTGTGTGTGCGCACGTGTTCATCTGCGTACATGCATGTGGCTGTGTTTGTGGAAGCCAGTGCAGTCATTCCTCAAAACTTATTAAGATAAAGTCTCTGATTGAACTGGAGCTCCGGAGTAAATTTGACCAATGAGCACTGGAGGTCTACCTGCCTGTATTCCCATAGCTATATGCCACCATGCCCAGGATTTCTTTGATAGGATGGGGATGGAATTCAGGTTTTCTGTTTCATAGCAGGCACTTGATCTACTGAGCCTTCACCCAGTCCCTGATTCCCAGATTTGCTTGTGGATTGTTTGTCTGTTTGTTTGTTTGTTTTGAGACAGAATCTCCCCTGGCTGTCCTGAAATTTTACTGTGTAGACCAGGCTAGCCTCAAACTCACAGAGATCTGCCTGCTTCTGATTCCAGAGTGTTGGGATTAAAGATGTGCACCAACAAGCCTGGCTTTTGCGTGTGCTTTTTAAGATGGAGGATGGGGTCTCTTCTCATTCTGTAACTCAGCCTGGCCTGGAACTGATTAAATAGTCCTGTCTGGTCTCAACACACGCCTGTTCTCAAGTGCTGGGATTACAGGTGTGAGCCACCATGCCTAGCGTGTTTGCTTTAAGTTCTAGATCCTGAGTATAGACCCTGTACATGCTCTTTGTTACTGAACTATACCCTCAGCCCCATGAGATTTTTTTTTCTTATAAGACAAGGTCTCTTGCTGTGTAACCTAGACTAGCGTCCAGTTTATAATCCTCAAGCCTCAGACTGCAGAGGGATTAGAGGTGTGTATAACTCTCCCCAGCCCCAGGGCATTTTTGTTTTGTTTTGTTTTTGAGTCAAACATGTGGATGACATGGGTTGGCCTGAAAGTAGCTGATAATCACTGTGGATTTCCCATTCTCTTTCATCAGACTCAGGCTAGAATTACAGGTGTGTTCCTTTCTACCAGGTGTGTGTGTGTGTGTGTGTGTGTGTGTGTGTGTGTGTGTGTGTGTTTGTGTGTGTGTTTACACATATGCATACGTGCACGAATTCTTATACATATGGACCTCAGAAGACAGCTTACAGGAATCTATTATCTCCTTTCACCATGTGGGTCTCAAAAACAGAACTCAGGTCATCAGGTTTGTGGGCAAGCACCTTTACATGTTAGCCATCTTTCTGCTGGCCTGACATCTTCAGATCTCACATTCTTTGCCCATAAATAGTAAAAGTCCTTAAAAGAAGAACAAATGGGGTTCAAGACTGAATCCAGGGCCTCATATATACTAATCCAGTGATATACCACTGAGATACACCCCCAGCCCTCTTTTAATTTATCTTTATTATGAAGTAGGTCCTTGGGGTTGAGGTCATGGCTCAGCCACTGTTTGTCTTATAAACCCAAGTTCTTGAACCGCTGGGCACAATAGTATGCATTTGTAACCCCAATAGTGGTAAGGTGAAGAAGGCCAGTGGAGCCGATCCCTGGAGCTAATCTAACCTGATTGGTGAGCTTCATTCAGATCAATGTGAGACCCGATGTCAAAAGAGACAGGTGGCCTTTCTAAGTTTGTCCTCTGGCCTCCACACCACTTCTCCTCGTGCACATACACACATGAGATTTGGAAAGGGCATGGGCAGGTGAAGAGGGATAGAGAAAGGGAAGGGCAGGACCTAGGCTAGCTCCAAAGTCTTAGTCTCAAGTGATCTTTCTGTGTCAGCCTCCCCAATAGCTAAGACCACCACTGCATCGAACTTCTGAAGCTCTATGTTTAGGTTTGAGTAGATAGGACATTCATTCACTGTTCAAATTTCAGAAATCATCTACTTATCATACATAGCACCCCCAGACCTCTCCCCAGGCACCTCCAAAGGCAATACACAGTCAAGTTTCCTTCTCTCCTTGAAACTGTGGGCTTCCGATAAAATCATGTACTGACTCACTCCAGACATTGGCTCTGCTCTCCACAGGATTCTGTTTGGACAACGCCCGTATTGGTGGGTCCTGGACACCGACTACTACAGCAACAGCTCCGTGCCTATAATAAAGCAGTTCCCTGTCACCTGTGAGACCGGACCAGGTGAGAGTCCCAACCCTCACTGAGGTGGGGCAGACGTTGTTCTTCATAGACTGGCACTAACGTCATGTGTGTGGGTCTGCACTGACCTTGGGGGTGGGGGGTAGGGTGGGGTTTCAGGACAGCCATTGGTTTGTTCTATTGTCACAGTCAATTTGTCTTTCATGTAGCACAAATTCACCTTAAATCATGGCACCAGGGCTTTGCATTGCTAGTTTGGAAATCTAAATGATGCTCCCAGGATTAAAGTTACTACTCCAAAAGAGGCAATGGTACACCCACGGGCAATGGCTAGTTAGAGTAACTGAGCCAGAGCACTGTATCCAGAGAGGAGACAGTGGTCGACAGAAGCCTGAGGCCTTGAGTGTCCTTCCTAGCAGCCTGATCCAGATCGTTCCATACCTAATGCTACCTGCAGTTTTTGTCTTATTTAGGGGAGGTGGTTTCTTTGTTTTGAGGGATGTCCTCATATAGTCCAGACTGGTCCTAAATTCACTATGTAATTGAAGATGACCTTGAACTTCTGATCCTCCTTCCTCCATAACAAATCAGTAAAGCAATATATTAGAAGATCGCCAGGATCTACTTGGCATCTCACAGCTGCCTGTAACTCTAGTTTCAGGGGATCCAATTCTTCTGTGAATACTGCATGTTTGTGGTGAACAGACATACATGTAGGAAAGGCACGCATACACATGATTTTTTGTTTGTTTGTTTGTTTGTTTGTTTGTTTTTGTTTCTGAGACAGGGTTTCTCTGTATAGCCCTGAGACAGGGTTTCTCTGTATAGCCCTGGCTGCCTGGAACTCACTCTGTAGACCAGGCTGGCCTCGAACTCAGAAATCCACCTGTCTCTGCCTCCCAAGTGCTGGGACTAAAGGCGTGTGCTACCACTGCCCGGCCCACATGATTATTTTTTAAATAGGAGAGAGAGAAAGAGAGAGAAAAAGAGAGAATATATTTGTCTACAAGACCTTCTGAATGTTGTATGGAGTGTAGATGAGAGAGCGGTTGATACCCACCAGAACCACAATTGTTTGGGGAAGGGATGTGCTAATGGGCTGATGAAGGCCAGTTGAGGCTAAACCTCACATGACCCCCACAAAGAACGCCCAACTAGAGATTTCTCTTCAAAAATTGTTCTGAACAGGTTGAGGGCACCAGCCTTTATGGCATGATACAGACTAGTCATGGGAAACAGGCTATACTTAGGTATAGGGTATACCATTGACCAAGATAGCTGTCTTCAGCCCAAAGACATGCCCATAAAAGGCTAAGAGTTAAGGAGCACCCACAACTACACTCTTACCAGCTGGAAAACTATCACTCCATCCAGGATGGGGTGTGGATAGCAGGTCAGGAGTGAGAAGCAACTTAAATTGGTTGGAGTGGGTCTTATTGAAAAAGTGAGTCTGAGACAAGATTTGAAGAAGCCAGGGAGTTGACCAGAGGAACTTTGGGAGAAAAGCATCCGTGATTCATTTAGGGGCAGGCAATGAGACAGTGTGGCTAGAGAAGAGAGAGAAGGAAAATATAGGGGAGCTGAGGGTGGACGGATCGGTGTGTAACTTACACCCTCACTGTCCGGATTCCTGTGCAATCTGCAAACTGTCTGCAACCTCAAGAGCAATGGAGGACCTCTCTGGTCTGAGCACAGTCCTCCCACACCCCTGCACAATGCTTGGCACACGGTGTGAATTCCATTTGTTAAATAAGTGAATTACAGTAAAGGAGTGGATAGTGAGATGGGTGGATAGCTAGTTAGACGGAAGGCATGATGACTGGATGGGCTTGATGGATGGATGGGGAGACGTGTGGCTGATGCCTTGACAGTCTCTCAGATTAACGTCTTTCCATCGTAAGTCCATTCATCTCTTTTCTTCCATGTAGGAAGTCCCTCTGGCCATGCCATGGGCGCAGCAGGTGTATACTATGTTATGGTCACTTCTACTCTTGCTATCTTTCGAGGAAAGAAAAAGCCAACGTATGGATTCCGGTAAGAACTCACCACTGGGGCTGGGGGTGAACAGGAAGCTGCACACTCTGTAGCTGACCCAGAGGGGTTCTTCCACCTTGCTAGCTCATTCTCACACCTACAGTTGGCACTAGTAAGAGGTGTGACATTTCTGCTGTGAGTTAGCATCACAGGATGCTTGGGCCAGAAGGGATCCACTAGGGTAGCCCTTGTTTTAGACTCTTATGGGTTTGGTTCTGGGTATCAAACTTGGGGCTTTGTGCATGTTGTATAACTAGTCTATCACAGAGCTATATGTCTAGCATTAAAAAAAAACCCTTTTCTGTATCATCCTGGAGTCACCTCATATAGGTTAAAATAAACAGACATAAGCTCCTAATGTGGGGATCCTGGGTATGCAGACATAGTGTAAATCCTTAGTTATTAAATGGTTAAAACTGGGCAGTTAAGATGCATACAAAGGGGAGCAATGGCTCAGTAGTTAGGAACACTGGAAGCTCTTCCGGAGGACTTGGACTCAGTTCCCAGCACCCCCTCGGTGGTTCACAGCAGCCTAGAACCCCAGTTCCAGGAGATCTGATTCCACCCCTGTGGACTCCAGGCACACACGTGGTATACACACATCCATGCAGGCAAACACACATACACATAGAAATGGAAGTAAATGATGCAGGTGTGATGGCTGGCACCTGAGAACTGGAGGAGGTCTCCTTGGTTACCTAGTGAGTTTGAAGCCAACCTAGGCTATATAAAGCTCTCCAGAAGAAAAATTAACTATTAAAAAACAAAAACAAAAACAAAAACAAAAACAACCCTCAGGGCTGGAGAGATGGCTCAGTCAGTAAGACCCTTACTCTGCAGTCCTCATGAAGGTGAAGGAGAAAACCATTGCCACTATGGTCCTCTAACTTTTTTTTTAAGATTTATTATTTATTATATGTAAGTACACTGAAGCTGTCTTCAGACACACCAGAAGAGGGAGTCAGATCTTGTTACAGATGGTTGTGAGCCACCATGTGGTTGCTGGGATTTGAACTCAGGACCTTCGGAAGAGCAGTCGGGTGCTCTTACCTGCTGAGCCATCTCACCAGCCCCCTCTAACTTTCATACATGTGCTGTCACACATGCATCCCACGCCCACCGCGGCAGAGAAGCATGGGAACAGGAACATCTGAGAGCTCACGTGTTAAACTGCAAGCACCAAGCAGAGAGAACAGGCTCAGAGTCTCTCTCTCTCACACACACACACACACAGAGAAAATCTCTCTCTCTCTCTCTCTCTCTCTCTCACACACACACACACACACACACACACACGCACACTTACACACAGAGAGACACACAGAATTTCTCATACACACACGTATACACACACAGAATCACTCTCACACACACATACACAGAGCCCTCCATCTCTCACACACACTCATACACAGATACACAAAGAATCCCTCTTACACACACAGAGAATCTCTCTCTCTGTCTCTCTCTCTGTCTCTCTCTCTGTCTCTCTCTCTCTCTCTCTCACACACACACAGTCTTTAAGATCTCAAAATCTGCAAGACCACACCTCCTAATCCTACCCAAAAAGAGACCCTAACTGGAGACCAAGTATTCAAATACCTGAGAATGGGGGCTGGGGGATTTCATTCAAAACATGAGAAGCACCATGCATTTTTTAGCTTTTGTGTAAGACTTCCAGTTTCTAAAAGTTCCTCTGACGGAGCCTGGCAAACCCACGGGACTTTTCTTTGCTGAAGGATCTCCATTTTGGTTCTGGAGTGGTTGCCTATTGTCTTGCAGGTGTTTGAACGTCATCTTGTGGTTGGGATTCTGGGCTGTGCAGCTGAACGTCTGTCTGTCCCGGATCTACCTTGCTGCTCACTTTCCCCACCAGGTCGTGGCTGGAGTCTTGTCAGGTATCAGCAGCTCCGATTCCTTCCCCACCCACTTCCTATTTCTTCTGGATCTTTCTTGTTTAGCCTTTCAGTAGTTTCAGCATCAAAGGCCAGAGGTTGGGAGGCTAAGGGCATGGTTTTGTCTGTAATGAGAACCTGGTTTGTAGATTTACCTGCCTGTATTCCAGGGTAGGCAGAGGTGGGAGGATCCCCAGAGTTCAGGAACAAGCCAGCCTAGGCTAATTGGTGAGCCCCAGGTCTCAGTGACAGACTATACACACACACACACACACACACACACACACACACACACACACACACACACACACACGGTGGATGCTCCAAAGAACAATACCTGAGGCTGACCTCTGGCTCTGCATGCACATACATGCACACACACAATTTGAAATTATTAGTTTCCACAGCATGCCCAGAACTATACAGCTAAAGTGTCCCAGGAAAGTTGCATTGCATCGAGCTAAACTCACTCAACTGATGCATACAAAGGGGAGCTAGTGCTAAAGTCTCCAAGCTTCTGACAATCTTTGTCTCCGATCTTCAATTTGAACTGGCTCTCAAGCTTCTTTTCAGAGAATCTCCCAAATGTACAGTGTCTTGGGGAGAGCTCGTTATTGAAATACATTCATTTGCAGACCTAACATGTCTGCAGCCGATGTTTTCTCAGAGAGGTTTGAGCGTTTGCAATTTCTGAGATCCAGTTAGGAAGAGAAAGAAAAGATTTAGGTTAAGCATTAAAACCAAGGCAACCAAACAAACAAAAACATTGTCTAGATTTGGAGCTGGGGGAGGGAGCAGAACAGATCAGTTGCAAGCCTGAGGATCAGAGTTCGGTCCCTGGAATCCACAAGGCAGAAAAAAACCCCACCCCAACCAACTATCCTCTGACTCCCACATGTGTGCTATGGCACACATGCCCACACACATACACACAAAGACAGAATAAACAAAATGTGTAAATAAATAAATAAAAATGCCTGGTGAGTGAGCATACCCTTGGAGAGGCTATGTCACACAACAAAGAGTAACGTCGTCAGCTGTGTGACAACTTACTAGCTTCTGTGGAAGGAACTGAGAGCAATAGGTAGCATTCAAGGACAACAGTGATGTGATCTGATGGCTCAGTGGGCTACCTCATTTGTTACCAAGCCTGACAACCTGAGTTTGAGCCTGGGCCCCACATGGTAGAAAGAACCAACTCTTGTCACTTGCCTTTTGACCTCCACACAGATACCGTGTCACACGTGTGCCTGCCCACAAAGAGACATACCTACATACACATACCCAATAAATATATAGATGTGAGGACATTTTAAGTAAATAAATAGGATAAGTCCATTCAATTAGGTTGTCTGGGGGACTACTCTCTGCACCCCCATCTTGAGAATATGCAAGATGAAACAGGATCCAACACACACAACAGGAAACTTAGACTTGGTGGGAAGATGTATGTGATACAATTCTTCCATCCGAAAGACACTATGCTGGGACCTTCCACTTTGGTGTGTGATTTAGATTCATCTGTGGTATGATGGCATGTCACCCATAGCCGACCCTACTCCTCGTGCCTCTTTCTCCCACACAGGCATTGCTGTGGCTGAAACTTTCAGCCACATCCGGGGCATCTACAATGCCAGCCTCCGGAAGTATTGTCTCATCACCATCTTCTTGTTTGGTTTCGCGCTTGGATTCTACCTGCTACTAAAAGGGCTAGGGGTGGACCTCCTGTGGACTTTGGAGAAAGCTAAGAGATGGTGTGAGCGGCCAGAATGGGTCCACCTTGACACTACACCCTTTGCCAGCCTCTTCAAAAACCTGGGAACCCTCTTGGGGTTGGGGCTGGCCCTCAACTCCAGCATGTACCGGAAGAGCTGCAAGGGAGAACTCAGCAAGTTGCTCCCATTCCGCTTCGCCTGCATTGTGGCTTCCTTGGTCCTCCTGCATCTCTTTGACTCTCTGAAGCCCCCATCCCAGGTTGAGTTGATCTTCTACATCTTGTCTTTCTGCAAGAGCGCAACAGTTCCCTTTGCATCTGTCAGTCTTATCCCATACTGCCTAGCCCGGATCCTGGGACAGACACACAAGAAGTCTTTGTAAGGCATGCAGAGTCTTTGGTATTTAAAGTCAACCGCCATGCAAAGGACTAGGAACAACTAAAGCCTCTGAAACCCATTGTGAGGCCAGAGGTGTTGACATCGGCCCTGGTAGCCCTGTCTTTCTTTGCTATCTTAACCAAAAGGTGAATTTTTACAAAGCTTACAGGGCTGTTTGAGGAAAGTGTGAATGCTGGAAACTGAGTCATTCTGGATGGTTCCCTGAAGATTCGCTTACCAGCCTCCTGTCGGATACAGAAGAGCAAGCCCAGGCTAGAGATCCCAACTGAGAATGCTCTTGCGGTGCAGAATCTTCCGGCTGGGAAAAGGAAAAGAGCACCATGCATTTGCCAGGAAGAGAAAGAAGGATCAGGAGGAGGGAGAGTGTTTTATGTATCGAGCAAACCAGATGCAATCTATGTCTAACCGGCTTCAGTTGTGTCTGTGTTTTTAGATACGACACACTCAATAATAATAATAGACCAACTAGTGTAATGAGTAGCCAGTTAAAGGCGATTAATTCTGCTTCCAGATAGTCTCCACTGTACATAAAAATCACACTGTGTGCTTGCATTCCTGTATGGTAGTGGTGACTGTCTCTCACACCACCTTCTCTATCACGTCACAGTTTTCTCCTCCTCAGCCTATGTCTGCATTCCCCAGAATTCTCCACTTGTTCCCTGGCCCTGCTGCTGGACCCTGCTGTGTCTGGTAGGCAACTGTTTGTTGGTGCTTTTGTAGGGTTAAGTTAAACTCTGAGATCTTGGGCAAAATGGCAAGGAGACCCAGGATTCTTCTCTCCAAAGGTCACTCCGATGTTATTTTTGATTCCTGGGGCAGAAATATGACTCCTTTCCCTAGCCCAAGCCATCCAAGAGCTCTCATTCTTAGAAGAAAAGGCAGCCCCTTGGTGACTGTCCTCCTGCCTCGGCTGATTTGCAGAGTACTTCTTCAAAAAGAAAAAAATGGTAAAGCTATTTATTAAAAATTCTTTGTTTTTTGCTACAAATGATGCATATATTTTCACCCACACCAAGCACTTTGTTTCTAATATCTTTGATAAGAAAACTACATGTGCAGTATTTTATTAAAGCAACATTTTATTTAAGAATGGAGTCTTGCTTATTATTCTATTTTATTTTGTTTTAATTATTTTTCTTTTTGTTTTATGTGTATGGGTGTTTTGTCTGCATATATGTCTATGCACCATGTGCGTGCTTGGTGCTTGCAGATTCCAGATCTCCTGGGGCTGGAGTTAACAGCTGTTGTGAACTGCCATGTGGGTGCTGGAAATTGAACCCAGGTCCTCAAAATGCGTGTAAAAATACCAAGTCTGGTAGTGCACATCTTTTTTTTTTGTTTTTTTTTTTTTTGTTTTTCGAGACAGGGTTTCTCTGTTCCCTGGCTGTCCTGGAACTCACTTTGTAGACCAGGCTGGCCTCGAACTCAGAAATCCGCCTGCCTCTGCCTCCCAAGTGCTGGGATTAAAGGTGTGCGCCACCAACGCCCGGCCACACATAATACCAGCAATGGTGAGACAGGAGGGGGAGGGAGACAAGCCTAGTTTATGAGGTGGTGTTCCAGGCCAATGAGAGATCCTGTCTTAAAAGGTGGAGGGTGTTAAGAAACAGCACATGAAGCCAGGCGTGGTGGTGCAGGCCTTTAATCCCAGCACTCGGGAGGCAGAGGCAGGCAGATTTCTGAGTTCGAGACCAGCCTGGTCTACAAAGTGAGTTCCAGGATAGCCAGGGCTATACAGAGAAACCCTGTCTCAAAAAAACAAAAACCAAAACAAACAAAAAAAGAAACAGCACATGAGGTTACACACACACACACACACACACACTACAATAAAAACCCTCCCTCCTTTAACCAAGTCATGGAGTGACTATGCCATCATCCATTTATACGTTGCCTAGCCAGTCTAAGTTTGGTGAACTACAGAGTCAATGAGAGACCCTGCCTCAAAAAAATAAGGTGGAGAAGGATTGAGGAAGACAGGCAACATTGACCCCTGCTCTACACACAAACACACACACTCACACACTTTGAGAATCTGGTTCAGTGACCAGAGTGTATGCAAGGTCCTAGGTTCATCCCCCTAATACCAAAGGCATTGAGGCTAAGAGTTTTTATTTCCTCACACTATTCTCGTGCCCATTTCCCCATGTGCAGCTCCTGACGTGTTATACAATCGACAGGCTGGGGCAGGGTGGGGGATCTACCTGAAGGCTCTCTTGCTGATCACTAAAGTCACGCTAACAATCATTGTGAAAGACAAGGGTTAGGAGAGGTTGAGTGAGCAGGCAGACTACAATCTGGCCTCAGTGCTGAGCATCAGACCAAGTGGCCAAGACAGCACACTGGTTACCAGACCACAGGTCAGCAGGCACTGCTCTGGGATTACATCGCAATTTGGAGGAGCACGGGGCAGAGCCACTGCCAAGTGAAGCAATTGCATGAAAGCTGTGGGTGGAGGGAGCAGGACAAGACAAGTTACCTGCTGGGTTCAGCAAGGGTTAGGGTTATAGGTTTAAAAAAAAAGCCCAAGGAAGCTTGAAGCACCCAGGAATGCTCAAAGAAGCTACTTCAAGCTTCTGTTAGGCAATTTATTTCATCCTGGTTTACAACCCCTCCCCCAAAGCCTCACCCCGCTCCCTCCTCACCATAACCCTACATTGCATGAGGCAAGAGCTGATCGATTGCCCCAGACTCCTGGAATGTGTTTATTTCAGGGAGGGTGAGTGTTCATACCAATCTTGAGAGTTTCAGCAGTGATCTAAGCCTGGCAAAGACTCTCATGGTCCCACACAGGAAGAGGGGTGTTGGTTATCATCTGTCTGATCGAACCCCATAACTCAGGTTGGGGCCCTGTGCTCGATGCTCCCGACTCTGGTTCCTTGCCAGAGGATGCTAGGTGGAGGGAAAGCTTTCAGCATCCCAGTAGTGCCAGTGACAAGCCCACCAGTAACAGAAAACACTTGTCAGTTTGCTGTATGAGTTCTCTCTATAGTTTATGCCATCTATGTTGTAGGAATTATTTAATCTCAGTTGTGGGGGGGGAGGTTTCTACCCCACCTTTGATCATTCAGTTCCCATATAAAAGACCCACAACCTTTATATGTATAATAAGCCTTCAAAGCACTAGAGCTGGACAGAACCTACCCTTTATGCTATTATATCTACTCTGTCAATAACCCTGAGAAATGATTTGCCACGTTCCACCTGAGCCGCTCTTACTCCCACTGGCCAGCCCTCATAGCCAGGTCTCACAATCCCTTACCCCATGGTGTCTTCCCCTCTCTCCACTCCTCTTCTCTTCTCCCTGTTCATGGTCAGTCCTGCCTCAGACCCCAAGCCCAGGAACTGATACTCCACCTACCTCTCTTCTGCCCAGCTATAGGCTGTAGGCATCTTTATTCAACCAATCGTTTTGAATAAAGGAGCAAGGTTGCACATAGCGTCACTTGGTGTAGTGAGGCGGCAGCAAGATCTTGGGGACCAGTATTTAGCATTACAGTACATAGCAACAGACCAAACCTCAAAACAGCCATCCTCTCAACACCACTGTGGAGAAGTTACTATCACTCAACTCACATTACAAATGCTTAAACACGGAGGGGCTGAGGATCTAGTCACAATGGTGGGGCCATTTTAACAATCAAGAAGTCAGGGATGGAGAAGAGATAGAAGGGTGCCTTGGGGGAAGGGCAGCCCAGCCCAACACTGGGAGCTGGAGAAGTTTAGGGATATGCCAGCCAGAAGGACCCTTTAATAGATAGAGACTGAAGGATGCCGGGAGAACCTGGCGGCCAAGTCCCATTTGATATTATTAGGTTGTCACCTTAGGGTTCCAGGTTTGAGACACAGTCATGTGGTCAAACTGCCTTTTAAATATTTACATCCATAGGTGTGCAGTCCTCTCAACCTCGGTCAGAGAAGTCTCCTTTTGCAGTGAGTGTCACTTAACAGATTTATAACTGGTGAGAGTGCAGAGAATAAGGGACTGTGTGTGAATTGTCTGTATTATAAGTAAATAGTGTCACATAGTAATACTGGTTGGCACACAAATTGTGACTATGACATTCATTGTCATGGCCTGAATATTTGTGCTACCCCTAAACGCATACTGAAGCCCTAACCCCTCCCCTCAATGTGATATTTGGAAATGAGATTAGTAAGCATGATACAGATAGGCCTTTCTGATGTGTTTATTGATAAGAGAATCCAGCTTACTCTCTTTCTGTACCGTGTGAACACAGGCAGACGTGTGCAAGCCAGGAAAAAGCCATCATTAGACCTGACCCGCTTGATTCCCTGACCTTGGACTTCCAGCCAGAATCTAATTTCTCTTAAGTCAGCCAGTCTGTAGTATCTTGTCATACTAGCTCAAGCAGACTAATACATGGCAGAATTCCTAAAAGTTAATGTATGGGACAAATTTTTTTTTTTTTTTTTGAGCTGCCCAATGTGTTCAGTGTTTGTTGCTGTTGGTTGGTTGGTTGGTTTTTTTTTTTTTTTTTTTTTTTTGGTTTTGGTTTTTGTTTTTTTGTCCCTGTTTCCAGTTTGTGCAAATTAGATAAGGTTCTTTTTTTGTGATTAAAAAAAAAAAAAAATACAGCTGCCAGGCAGTGGTGGCGCATGCCTTTAATCCCAGCACTCGGGAGGCAGAGGCAGGTGGATTTCTGAGTTCGAGGCCAGCTTGGTCTACAAAGTGAGTGCCAGGACAGCCAGGGCTACACACAGAGAAACCCTGTCTCGAAAAACCAAAAAAAAAACCAAAAAAAAAAAAAAAAAAAAAAAAAAAAAAACAAATAAATAAATAAATAAAAATAATAAAAAATAAAAATAAAAGCATAGCCTAGATAATTAGGGTAGAGATGTTAATAAAAAAATTAAAAGAAATACAGTTAAAAAAAGAAAAAATACATTTTTACATAGCATGACATACACTCATTTAAAGTGTACAGTTTTGGGTCTAAGGTATTTGTAACTCAGTGTTCTAACACTTGCCTAACATGCATGGGTCCTTGTGCTTAATTAATCCCCAAGACTGAAAAAATAAATAAGACAAAATAATTTATTTTTAATGCACAGAGCTCCAGGGTTTGCCTGGATACTTGCCACCTGCAAAGGGTATCTGCAGTGCTTATTAACATATCAAAGCAGAAGGCTAGGGTTAGAGCTCCGGGTTAGGATTAGCAAACCCCGCCCCCTAACCCTGCACAGTCCAGCCCAGACTCCACGCCTGGCTTCCCACCCCACAGCTCCTCTGGCTCCCCTATAATTTAGCTATTCTGGCTAAGCCACTCTCTGGCCTCCCTCTCTTGGTCCCCAACTCCTCGTTTGGTCTCCTGGCCTCTTGGCCATCCCTCTCTCCCCTCCTTCCCCACTCTGGTCATATGGAGTACCTGCTGAGGCTGCCAGCAAGGTCCAGTCTGGACTCTTCCAGACACGTTTTCCTCTGTGCTTTCCCACATATCTAAAATAAACTCTCTCCATACTTTAGGAGTAGACACGACTCCCTCCTCCCTCTCTCACTTCTCCCTCTTCCCTTCCCCTTCCATTTCCCTTCCCTTCCCATCTCCCTTCCTCATTCCCTCTCTTTCAATTATCACCATACCTAACAATTGGAGTTCAGTTTCAGGTGGACCTGGCTTGCTATAAAAGAGACTATTTGACCAGACAGTGGTGAGCATGCCTTTAATCCCAGCACTCAGGAGGCAGAGGCAGGCAGATCTCTGAGTTCATGGCCAGCCTGGTCTACAGAGTGAGTTCCAGGACAGCCAGGGCTACACAGAGAAACCCTGTCTCGAAAAACCAAGAACAAACAAACAGCCAGGGACTGTTTGGCCTCTTCCTCTCTCTCTGCCTCTTTTCTCTCTGACCCCCTTCATCTGCCTGGTACCTGTGGGGTGGGGTGGATGCCTCAGCATGGGCCCCCTGAGGTACCTCCCTCCCACCACACTATACTACACTCTATAAAACATATCCTTGACTTTATAAAACACATCACTCACTCCTGCTGATTGTCCTGCTGATTGTCCTCTGACCTCTTTAGATGTTCCATGGCTTGTGTGAACCACCTTCCCCCAACACACACACACACACACTAAATAAATACATGAATGTAATTTTGTTGTTGTTATTTTTGTTTTTTGGGGGGTTTGACTTGGTTTTGGTTTTTAAGATAGGGTTTCACTGTGCCACACTGGCTGTCCTAGAACTTGGTTTGTAGACCAGGCTGTCCTCAAACTCACAGAGATATCCCTGCCTTTGCCCAAGAGCTGGGATTTAAAGGCATGTACTACCATGTTGGCCAGGTATCCATTTTGTCATGAACAGTATTTCACTGTAGGAATATGCTACACTTTGTTGGTTTATGACTCAGTTGTTTGAGTTGCCTCCACAATGAGGTTGTTATAAATAACACTGCTATGAATATTTGCATGGCTGCATGATGTTATGTATCTTGGGAGTATCCTCAGGAGTGGAAATACCAAGTCTTTTTTTTAAAAGATTTATTTATTTATTTATTTATTTATTTATTTATTATATGGAAGTACACTGTAGCTGTCTTCAGAAGCTCAGAAGATGGCATCAGATCCCATTACAGATGGTTGTGAGCCACCATGTGGTTGCTGGAATTTGAACTCAGGACCTTTGGAAGAGCAATCAGTGCTCTTAACCATTGAGCCATCTCTCCAGCCCACCAAGTCTTATAGTGACTATATTTAACCTTGTAAGGAACTGCCAGCCTGCCTGTGGTTCTGCCTACTCGCTGGGATCACACCCAGTCAGGACTTTTGTCCACTTTTTTGCCTTGATTGGTCAAGGACTCCGATGTGAGCACCTCCCACCTTCACTGGTAATGGCTTTGCTGTTCCACTGTATGGGCCTAGGCCATTTCATAAGAGGGCTCAGCTGGACCTTGGAAGTTCCATTCCTCATCAACTGAGCGACTGTAACCAGTCCAGCAGTGCTGACTGTTGGTTGACACCCATGACTTTGGGTGCTGAATTATTAATATTCATTGATTTTAGTCTGCAATAATTATTGAAGTGGGTCCGATGCGTTTGAGGCCTGTGTGTATAGAGCAAATAGGATGGTAGCCTTAGAACCTAAGAGTTCTACAAGAGCGAGCTTCTTGAGATAGAGGAAAATTTTTTGGTGCTTTTTGAGAAAGAGCAGACAAGGAAAGGAGTGAAGGAGCAGGCAACAAAAGTCACGACTGTCAGAAAAGTTACTTGACTTAAAAATGGTAGCTAGCAACTTCTGAAGCCAGTGGTGGACAGCTGGAAAGCCCCAAATCACATTTCAGCAGGATAGGTTAAAAAGCTACTTGCTGCCAGGCGTGGTGGTACACGCCTTTAATCCCAGCACTGGGGAGGCAGAGGCAGGAGGATTTCTGAGTTCGAGGCCAGCCTGGTCTACAGAGTGAGTTCTAGGACAGCCGGGGCCATACAGAGAAACCCTGTCTTGAAAAACCAAAAAAAAAAAAAAAAAAAAAAAAAGAAGCTACTTGCTGCTTGGCAACAAGAAAACAGGTCTAGGAATTGCTTCAATTTTCCTAAATTGCTTGTTCATTCATTTATTAATTAATATATTTATTTATTCATTTTTTATTGGATTTTTGAGGCAGGTTTTTTCTGTGTCTCTAGCTGTCCTGGAACTCATTCTGTAGACCAGGCTGGCCTTGAATTCTCAAAGATCTGCCTGCCTCTGCCTCCCAAATGCTGGGATTAAAGACATGTGCCACCACTGCCTGACTTTTTTTTTTTTTTTAGTGATCATTATTAATTTAATTAAAGGTTGTTGTATTCTATAAAAACAAAGAGAAGCCGAGCTGGGCAGTGGTGATGCATGCCTTTAATTTCAGAACTTGGGAAGCAGAGGCAGGCAGATTTCTGAGTTTAAGGCCAGCCTGATCTACAGAATGAGTTCCAGGACAGCCAGAGCTAAACCCTGTCTCAAAAAGAAAGAGAGAGAGAGAGAGAGAGAGGGAGAGAGAGAGAAAGAGAGAAAGAGAGAAAGAGAGAGATTGAAGCCAAGATATGCTTGGTGGAGGGGTGGTAAGTGTGGGAGAAGGGGGTGCCTTTGTGGGCCCATGCTGAGGCATCCCTTCCCCGTGAGGGACCAGCAACATGATGGTCAACACAATTGCATAGTATACAATAGAGTTTATTCAGAGCATGGGGAGAGGAGTTGAGGGGAGAGAGAGAGCGTGTGTGTGTGTGTGTGTGTGTGTGTGTGTGTGTGTGTGTGTGTGTATGTGTGTGAGAGAGAGAGAGAGAGAGAGAGAGAGAGAGAGAGCGTGAGAGTAGAGATTGGCCATGAGCACATGGAGAGAGGGGGAGGGGAATGGAGAGAAGAGGAGGATGGAGAGAGAAGGGGAAGAGGGTAAGAGAGCAGGAGCAAGAGGAGAAGAGGAGAGAGCAAGAGAGTGAGGAGGGGGCAAGCAGTCCCTTTTATAGTGAGTCTGGCACACCTGGCTGTCCCCAGGTAACTGGCTGGGGATACTGAACCAGGATGACTTTGAGTTTGAAGCCAGCCTGGACTACAGAGGTAGTTCAAGCCAGCCATACAGTGAGACGCTATTCCCAAAGAAGGGAGAAAGGGGGGCAGAAAAAGAGAAAGAAGGAGAGAGAATGGAAGAAAAAAGAAAAAAAAAGAAAGAAAGAAATTGATGCCATGATTGGTGTAATGACTGGCCTAAGTCATAATGCTAAGTTGTCCTCAGGTCACCTCATTCTTAGCCCCGAGCGGCCTCCCCTCTGCCAGTCTCCTTCCTATAATGGGTGGATCCAGCAACACACCATTGTTGAAATGGAAGTAAAGGGCTTGAGTAAACAGAGCTAGCTTGTTAGAAGCAGGCCTCAGCTAGAATATGGAGGGGGGGGGTTGTTTGTTTATTTGTTTTGTTTTAAGTATGAGGCTAGTTTTTCAGAGAGCAACTTTTCCATACTTTCCCTTTATGCTGTCTTCTTGCCTTCTTCTGTAAAAGGAACATATTCCATTTGGCCCGAATAAAAGACACACACACAGTCCAGGTATTTTACTTACAAGCTGGAAGCTAGATTGGGTCAGTTTTGGACATCCCAGCCACATGTCCCTTGGTACTTGTCATTTCTCCTAGCCACATGCTCAGGGTCCATCTCCTCTCATGGTGGCTTCCTCCTCCCTTGCTCTCTTCTCCTCTCTACCTGCAACCTCCAGTCAGGTAACAGAAAACCCATCCACCTCTATTCTCTGCCCAGTCACAGGCTTTAGCCTTTTCTTGACCAGCTAAGCTGGGAGCAAGGTTACTTAGCATCATTTGGAGTGAATGAGGATCTCCTCCAGGGCAGCCAGGTTTTAGAGGCCAGTACTTAGCATTTGAATAGCAGCACCAGACCAACCCCCTACATTTTTCTTTGCTCTTCTCGGTCCCATAGTCACAGCCTCCAAATCAACTCAACCAAAATTCTAATATTAGGAGACTGGTCAGGATTACTTTATTCTGGCTCTCCACCCGCAGAATGGACAGCTGAGGTCCAGTCCTTTTACATATCTATATCTATATCTATATCTATATCTATATCCATATCCATATCCATAGCCATAGCCATAGCCATAGCCATAGCCATAGCCATAGCCATAGCCATAGCCATACCCATTCCCATACCCATACCCATACCCATACCCATACCCATACCCATACCCACACCCATATCCATGTCTATAACTATCTGTCTACCTATTGGGGGGGGGTTGCTGCATGTATGTCTGGTCTCCACGTGTGTGCACTGACTTCAGAGGCCAGAAGAAAGTGTTGGATTTCTCCAG
>NC_000077.6:102066620-102126620 GCF_000001635.26 Mus musculus
TCACAGTAATTTGCTACAGTTATGAATCGTAATATAAATATCTGGTATGCAGGATATCTGCTTTGCAACCCTCAAAGGGGTTTTGACCCACAGGACGGCTTAGAGGTTCATGGGTGAGGTCACTTACAGAAGCAGGGGGGGCTTTCCCAGTGCCTACCACTGAAGAGACTCCCCCTCAGCAATCACCTGCCTAAAGATGCCTATAGATCCTGGGGAAGAGATTATGAGTCGTCTATCCTCCCATCCCCCACCCCTACCACCTCCTTTGATCTTTTACTCAGTGGGTTTTATGTATTTCCATCAATATCGCTCTTGTCTGTTTGGGTTTGGGTTTTGGCTAGTTGTTTTTGAGAAAGAGTCTTGCCATGTGTTCCAGACTGTTCTCAAACTCCAATATCCCTGCTTGGG
The DNA here is from genome assembly GCF_000001635.26 of Mus musculus. NCBI lineage: Eukaryota > Metazoa > Chordata > Mammalia > Rodentia > Muridae > Mus > Mus musculus. Next base: position 102,067,029 of record NC_000077.6, read on the forward strand.
CCTCCCAAGTGCTGGGTCACAGGTGTGTGTGCTGTGAAGCTAAGTCCAGCTTCATCTTCACTGGCTCGTTTTCTCCAAGGGTAACGCATCCACACCTGGGTCTTGTTGGCAGGAGTCCATCCATCTGAGGGCTCCCTCTTCCACTATGATATATGCTTACCTAATACTTTCCCTAACCCAGGTAGTGTTTTTAAACTGCGTTTTATTACCATTCAGTGTGTGTGTGTGTGTGTGTGTGTGTGTGTGTGTGTGTGTGTACACATGTGTACGTGTGTGCGTTTGTTGGTGAGAGTCTGTCACAGCACACGTGTGGAGGTCAGAGGACAGCTTCATGGAGTCGGATCTCTCCTTCCACATTTCCGTGGATTTCAGGGTTCAAACTCAGGTCAGCAAACTCGCGAGGTCAGCACTTAACCCCCACGCTATCTCACTGGCCTCGGTGCGCCATTTCCGCAGTAGTCAATATTGATGGTTTCCATTAAGATGACTCTCTGGGGAGTCCTTAATCTTTCTCCCACCTCCTCTCTTCCTCAGTGAGGACTCATTTCCCAACCATAACAACCAACCACTGAACGCTCTGCCCTTCAGATCAACTGAGCATTTACATCATCTAGAGCTCCCGTTGGTGTTTGGGAATGTCTTGTTTGTTTTGGGTTTTTTGAAACAAGGTCTTGCTGTGCAGACCAGGCTGTCTTTGAATGCATAGAGACCGGCCTACACAGGCCTCCTGACAGCTCTCTGTCCATACAAGATTGGCATGTCCAGGAAGCGTTCATGAGTGTGCATGTTCTCCGTGTTGTCTAGCACAGAAGCCACTAGCCATGATGAACACTAAAGATGTGGCTGCTGGATGTGAGACACTCAAATTTTTCTGTTTTGGTTTGGTTTTGGAGACAGGGTTTCTCTGTGTAGCCCAGGCTGTGCTGCAACCCACTCTGTAGACCAGGCTGGCCTCAAACTCCAAGATCAATTTTGCCTCTGCCTCCAGAATTCTGGGATTTTTTTTTAAGTAAGCATTTTACTTTAAGTATCATCTTGGTGCATTTTTATTGCTATAACCAAAAAATGAGCTGAGGCTGAGAGCTGGGAGTATAGCTCAGCGATAGAAACACACAGCCTGGGCCTCCAGCACCATCAAAATAACATTGACAACAAGACCACCTTGATATTGAGTAACATAGAAACAATAGATTATTGTTATTTCTTGGGCTGGAGAGGTGGCCCACAGGTTAAGAGCACTGGCTGCTCTTCCAAAGTGATCCTGGCTCAATTACTAGCATCCACATGGCAGCTCACAGCTGTCTGTAATTCCCATTCCAGGGGACCTGATAAAGTCACACAGACACCCATGCAGGCAGAACATCCATGTACATAACATAAAAATAAACAAGACTTTTTTTTAAAGTTCTTTCTTACAGTCTTGCAGGCACAGAGGTTAGAGACCATTGCGCTCAGTGTCTGAAGAGTCCCTTCCTGCCTATGGCCTTGTGGGGAGGTCAGAAGGCTTTAAAAAGAGCCATGCTAATTCTTTCCAGTAGCCTGTAAGGTTGCAAATTTCACTGAGCTCAGGGCTCCGCCCTCAGGAGCCAACCACCCCCTAAACGATACACTGTTAATATGATTGCAGTAAAGGCTCCCTGAAGTTTAGAGAAGACATGAGCATTCCAATCATGCATCCTGTGCTACAGTGTATAGTCGGAACACTGGACAAAGGTTCCTTGAATTGATACCATTTCTGTACAATCAGCAACACTTAGTATCTGGACAGTTGTAGCCATTGTCCCTTAACTGTACATTGTATTTTACCCCTTAACTCTTATTTTTAATTTGTACACTGATAGAGCTCAATTTTTAAACCTACACTAAAGAGTGAACTCAAAGTTTCAGTTCCATCCCATTATACTCTGTACAGAAAGACAGACAGGCAGACACACACACACACACACACACCACCCATCCAGAAGAAATCATTTCATCAGTAGTTTAGGGATTATGCTGTTTCCACAAAACTAAAATGCTCTGTTTGTTTGTTTGGAGTTTTATTTTTAGATCTTGGTCATTTTTATTTTACCTGTAGGGGTATTTTGCCTGTATGCCTGTGCACCACGTACCTACTGTACCCATAGAGACCAGAAGAGGGAGTCAGATCCCCTGCAACTGCAGTTTAAGACAGTTGTTAAGACAGCAACCACAGTGTAGTTGCTGGGATTAAACCTGGGTCCCCTGGAAGACCAGCCAGTGCTCTTAATTGCTGAACCATCTCCCCAGCCCCTTGCGTTTGGGCTTTTTTGTTTCTTTATTTGTTTGAGACAGGGTCTCACTATGCAGGCAAGCTAACCTGAACTCACTCTGTGAACTCAGCAATCCTCCCGCCTCTGCCTCCCAAGTGCTAGGATTAAAGACGGGCATCACCACACCACACGGCTGTTATCTGGGTTTCCAACCTCAGGATTCTCTCTAGAGACCACCCCATGCCACAAATGGAGATTCCCTCCATAGCTTTTACCTTTTTAAATGACTGCACAGACTCTACTGCGCACCTGGAGTATTATAAGTTTCTTAACCAGTCTCCAAATATTTAGGTTTCTAATATTTTGCTATTACAGCAAGACTGCGGTAAATAACCATGGCACGGTGCTCTCTATCTGTGGAGAGTCCTGCGTATACTGCTGGAAGTCTGGTTGGGTCAAGCAGACGTCTTGGATACCCTGGAGCTGCGGCCAACCTCCTCTCCCACCAGCATCCCAAAGTTCCTCCCCATACTGATCAAGTTTCTGAGTGCCTGCCAGTCACTCCCATAGGAAATGATCTGTCAGTGGGGCTTCATTTGCATTTCGCTTATTACGGGCGCAGTCAAGCATCTCTTCGGATGTTTAAAGACCATCTGTGTATCTTCTGGTGTGAACTGTCTGTTCGCGTCTTTTGCCAAATTTTTCTATTTGATTTTTTTCCCTTTTCCCATTTTTAAATGTTCTCTCTATATTGAGAAGATTAGCCCTTTATTTGTGACATCTTTCGCAAATCGTTTTCCTCTAGCTTGTCATTTGTCTTTGGATCCTGCCTATGGTAGCATTGCCTTGCCAAAATATATATATATGTTTGATATGGCTGAATTCATTAATCTTTCATGCATCTGAATTTTGAGGTTGGGAGGGGTAGTTCCCATACGTAGGTCTGTTTCTTGTTTTGTTTTGTTTTGTTTTCCTAGGATGCATAGTTTCACACTTTGATCTCTGATCTGCTCGAAGTTTATTCTGATGTATGGTGTGAATTGTGGATCTACTTTGATACTTTCAAAAATGACCGTCAAGATTCCTTAATGCTATTTATTAGAACTACACCGTAGGAGGCTGGGGAGATGGCTGTCAGTAAAGTTTCTACTGCGCAAGCATGAGGACCTGAATTCAGATGCCCAAAACTAAATGTTAAAAGGTGGAAGTGGAGAGTGTGCCTGTGATGCTAGCACACACGGGGCGGAAGGGTGGGCTGGGGTGGGGGTAGGGTGGGAATGAGGAGGTAACAAGAGGATGCACAGATTCCCGAGGCTCGCTGGCTAGCACCGGGCGGGCAGCCAGAGGACGCGCAGATTCCTGAGCATGGGGCGGGCGGCCGAATGGACTGGGGGTGGGGGATGGGGGTGGGGGTGGAGATGAGGAGGTAACAAGAAGATGCGCTCCTGAGGCTCTGCTAGCTAGCCAGCCTGGCCAAACTCCTGAGCTTTGGCGTCTGTGAGAGACTGTCTAAAAAAGCACTGCCTGGAGACATGGCTCAGCAGTTAAGTGCCCTGGCTGCTCTTACAGAAAACCCCGGTTTGGTTCCTAGCTCATGACTGCTTCTAAATCCAGTTTCATAAAGTCCCAGTGCTTTCTTCTAGCTCCCTAGGCACCGGAAACATGTTGTGTGTACATTTATGCAGGCACTCACATGTGTGCATACAGTAAAAATAAATGTGTCTTTAAAAATGTAAAAGTGGAGAAAGATATTAGCCATCAATCTCCAGGCTTCACAACCATGTTCACACCATGTACATACAGCACACACACAAACGCCACAACACACACAAAACACCTAAGTAATTTGTTGTTTCATTTTTAGGTGTGATATTAGTAAAACATTATTACTTAAAAATATATATATATCTTCAGCCGGGTGTGGTGGCACACGCCTTTAATCCCAGCACTTGGGAGGCAGAGGCAGGCGGATTTCTGAGTTCGAGGTCAGCCTGGTCTACAAAGTGAGTTCCAGGACAGCTAGGGCTATACAGAGAAACCCTGTCTTGAAAAACCAAAAAATAAATAAATAAATAAATAAATAAATAAATAAATCTTCAGCTAGGCATGTGGGTATGTGACTTTAATTCCAGCAGGCAGGAGACAGAGGCAGGTGGATCTCTGAAATTCAAGGCCTGCCTGGTCTACACAGCAAGTTTCAGGACAGCCAGGACTACCCAGAGAAACCCTGTCTTGAAAAAGCAAATAAATAAATAAAAAGAAAGAAAAAAGAATTCTTGTCTTCGGAGTGCATGCTAAAAGGCCCAGAGTTAAAGCTGACTACGTAAGAGATAGGGAAGCAGGTCGGGGTGTGGATGAAGCCAGACAGTGAGTTACCCCATGCTGAAATGACCAGACAGTGAGTTACCCCAGGCTGAAATGAACTGGGTGGCGAGTGACTGATGAATGATGGCTCTGAACACATTTTAGAAAAAAAATTCCAAAATGATTTTTTAAGCCCACAGATGGGAAAGTTCTGTTTGTTTGTTTTAGGGGTGAGGCTCCCAATACATTGCAGGGCTGGTCTCAAACTCTTCCCCTCATGAGCCCCTCCCACTGGTTTCCTAAATGCTGGGATCACGGGTGTGCATGAGCCAGCCACCAAACCCAGCATCACATGGGGAGATTTTTTTCATGTTTTATTATATTTACTGATTTTATTACATTTTACTTATTGGGGGAGGGGATCGTGCCACAGAGTGCACGCAGAGGCCAGAGGACAATTTTGTGGAGTCAGCTCTCTGAAATGAGACTTTAATAACATCTCATAGAAGAGATACAGAGAGGAGTGAAGGAGACAGACACCATGCCTATCGACCGACAAGATGACAAAGCTCCTTTCCCTTTCTCTCCCCCAAACAGGGGTAGGGAACAGCACCAGACATGACCACACCTGAAAAATCCACCTTCCTCTTGGCTTGGCAGTGTTCCTGTTAAAGGGGTGTGGGCCATGGAAGGGACACAGGAGCTGCATGCAGGGACAGAAGCAAGCCTGCAAAGGGTGAGTACCCCAGAGCCCAATCATTGGGCTTAGCACAGTCCAAGGAGCCTGAGAGTGACAGCTTCCCTGGCTCTGGGTCACCTCTCTACCCAAGACCAATGCTGGGCATCATTGAGCCCAAATCCTGAGCTGCAAGAAAGAACAAATGCATTTAGGCACCAGGAATGTGATCATGGTAGAATGAATGTGTATGTATATGTCACACATATATGATATATGCCATATATATCACATACATACGTATATATAAACTACCAGAATTGTTCCTTTAAACAACTCTGGTTAATACAATGACCCCTCACCCCATCAAGGGATGCTCCATTTCTATCCCTATGACTTCTTCCTGGAATCTTACCCATAGGCAGTCCCAAGATCAACTTCTGCAAGCCAGGAAAAGCTCTGACTACAGAACCATTAAATACAAAGCAGAGGGCTGAAAAGCAGCTGGCTCACCAGTGCTGAACCCTCTCAGCCCCTCTCCCAGTCGCCAACAAACTTCTGGAGGCCTTACGAACTCAGGGTTGGCTTCATGGTGCTGAGTTCATGAAGTCTCCGTAATTGGTTTGCACACCGTGGTTTGGAAGTTAATGGACAATATCCTCTATCTAACCACAGGCCCCACCTGCCATATCTCCATTGCCCACAGCCGTGATCCCCTGGCTTCCTGTTTAAGTTATATTCCATTTGTACAGATTCTACACAGTCCTAAAGCAAATATAATTTGTAGCCATTTTTACCTCTAGAAAAATAGAATCATGCTATAAATGTAAAATCCTAGAGGCCTAGCTTGAGGCTTGTTTCTTTGTCTTTCACTTAGTATGAAAATTTGCTTACTGAGTGAAATTTTATTTTTATCTAATACTTTTTAATCGGTATGTTTTACTATGACTTATTTTTATTAATGTATGTGTATTAGTATTTTGCCTTCATGTATACCTGTGTATGCCTAGTGCCTAGGGCAACCAGATAAAATGTTGGGTATCTTGAAACTGGAGTTACACGTGATGGTAACCTGTCATGGGGATTCTAGGAACCAGACCCGGGTCCTCTGACAGAGCAGCAAGTGCTCCTAACTGCTGAGCCATCTCTTTCCTCAAGAGATTTCTTATTTTCTGAAGTGACTGACGTACACACAGCAGCATTAAGATGCACGGGAGCTGGGACCTAGGAGAGTGATTTGAGTGTCGGTGGTAACCATGTATCATTCTGATCTCAAAATTATGTTCAACCTGAACTGGGATGTAGCTCAGATGACAGAGTGCTTGCTTAGCATGCAGGATGCTGTGGGAGTCCCAGCATCTCACATATACCAAGGCCTGAGGTGCACCCCTGTAATCCCACCACTGGAAAGGTCCAAGTAGGAATTCAAAGTCTGTCTCTTCTACAGAGTGAGTTCAAAGTCAGCCTATGCTGCATAAGACATGCCCGTGCCCCACGACACACACACACCCTCGATGCATCCAACCCCCGAGCCGATGCCAACAGCAGGCTGCGACCACAGAACTGCCACAGCCATCTCCCTGCAAAGCTCTTCCTCCACCCTCACGCTCCGAGTGTTCTGATCTTGGCAAAGGACAGAATTCACCTTTGAACTCTGGGACTCGTAATTAAATTCAAGAACTGAAGCAAATGCCAGAAAGCCGCGTGCCAGAACTTCAGTCAGGCTTCAGCGACCGTGACTTGACTACTGGGATGTCATGCAAGCAAGCAGAGGCTTGACAGTAGCCACGATCTGGGACTTGTCTTCCCTTGCTGGTGAAACCATCATCCTTCTCCAAGAAGATGGGGCCACCCTCCTAGAGGCTAAGACAAGCAGGCATGTGGGTGAGGCCATCTTAGACCACCCAGCTCACCTTGGTGAGCAAATTCAGGCCAGAAAAGCCACCTGACCTGCCCACAAAACCACAAGAACTAAACCACAGCACAGTGGGCGGTTTGGGATGGGGCAAAAGCTAACTGATTTTCAGGGTACCCCACTGCCACACCTTCCCCACCACACACACACACCCTTGTCGAGGCTCCAATCTCACTGGCTTCCCTGTGCCCTCATTGTCCGAGAGCTGGGGCTTGCTCTGTCAGCTCATCCACGGCAGGCTAACCATAGCGAAGCCTTCTGAGGAACCATAGGCTGAGAGCTAAGACCACACCATAGCGACACCTCCTGTAACCACCACCCACACCCTCTTGATTCTCCTACCAAACAGGTGCCGCTCTCCTTTCTTCTCAGAAGAAACAACTGAAGCCCACAGAGATCAACAGGCATACCACACCATTAGGGGCGGAACCCGAAATGTCCTGCATGGGCTCATGCTCTGGAAAGTCTGTCCCCCTAGCTGGCGGCACGACTTAAGAGGGCTACCGAGCTTTTAGGAGAAAGACCTGCCTGGCAGAAGTAAGACACTAAGAATGGTCCATTGAAAGTTACAGCCCAGACTAGACGGTGGTGGCACACTCAGGATCCCAGAGGCAAGCAGATCAGATCTCTGTGAGTTCGAGGCCAACCTGGTCTACAGAGCGAGTTCCAGGTCAGCCAGGGCTACTACATCTTGGAAAACTAAAAGGAAAGAAACAAAGTTAAGTTACAGCCCAGGCCATAGTTGCTGCTGCCCTGTACACAGTGATGTAATGAGCCCCCATCACCTGCACCCACCACCAGGAACTCTGCCATGCCCTCCCTGTGATGGATTATTCTGAAACAATGACTCGGATTTAGTCCTTTCTCTGTTAAGATATCCTGTTGTGGAAACTCAAAAGCCAGTGTAGGGGGCAGGAGGGGGTGTGTGTGTCTTCTGACTTCAACCCCTGTTCTTTGCTCTCCAACATGTGCATTGGCTCAAATACTGTCTTCCCATGCGTCCCTGCAGGCTGGCGAGCCTGCTGCTAGCAACTTTCCTGGTTTCTAAATGCCATTCACCTTGAGTTTCTCACCTTGGCCTTGGCTACTACTGAAGCACCTGTTGCCTGGATCCAGGTCAGCCTGAATCCCAGATGTCAGCTACCTGCCAGGATCGCCACCTGCTCCCTACAGCCAACCTTTGCATTTAGGAGCTGCTCACCAAGTTTGTCCTCAGAACATTTCATTCTCTGGGCTCGCTCCCGTGGGTACCCCTATCCTTAGTGCCAGCTCTACCCATCCCAACCACCACCCCCACCCCCGCAACATGCCTGCCAAATCTTCAGAGGCAAGAGGCAAGCCCACCTCCTCAAAGGCAAAGGAAGGAAGCAAGTTACTAACTACTACAAACAGTTTAACCTGGATCCACTGGGGGTTCCTGGCTACCTCTTCAGAAGAACCAAGATTTTACAGCTAAATGTTTAATTACCATGTTTTTGTCTGTTGGTTCCCAAATTATCTATGGCTATATAGTCACTATAACTGCTAAGAAGTAGGACCCAGTGTCCCGGTCAAGCCCATATTGAAAGGGGAGTAATGACTTTTGATGAGCAGCAGTCATCTGCTCTGAAGCCCTGAAGATCTGGCCTGTTTCAGAACCAGATGAGAGAAGCCACCGGATGCCCCAGCAAACTAACCTAGCCTCTCACGTGCACAAATCAGAGTTGAGCAAATGTCCGCAGGTTCTTCTGTGGAGTTCTATGCACTGAGTATCAGTCCCAGAATTTTCTGGAAGAACAATCTGACCAGCTTTGGTAACTTGTCAAGTAGGCTGTCTGCGAGCTTCTGGGACTGAGGCACGGTGGAGCCCAGGAAGAGGAAGACAGACTTGGGCACTATCAGGAGAACAAATTATCTCCAGTTCCTTAGCTATATCTTGGTGTTGTACCTGGTTGTAGTAGTCTGAATGAAAATGGCCCCCAAAGGCCCACAGGGAGTGGCACTATTAGGAGGTGTGGCCGTGTCGGTGTGGCTTTGTTGGAGGAGGTGTGTAACTAGAGAGAGGTCTCTGAAGCTCTCCCTGCTGCCTGTGGATCAAGATGTAGAACGCTCAGCTCCTTCTCCAGCACCATGTCTGCATTCACAGGGCCACGTTTCCCCACCATGAAGATAACGAACTAAACCTCTGAACTGTACACCAGCCCCAATTAAACATTTTCTTTATAAGAGTTGCAGAGGTCAGGCTGAAGAGATGGCTCAGCGGGTAAGAGCACTGACTGCTCTTCCGAAGGTCCTGAGTTCAAATCCCAGCAACCACATGGTGGCTCACAACTATACGTAATGAGATCTGACGCCCTCTTCTGGTGTGTCTGAAGACATCTACAGTGTACTTACATATAATAATAAATAAATCTTAAAAACAACAACAACAACAACAACAACAACAAAAAACACTCCCCCCCCCCCCCCACTAAAGAGTTGGGACTCATGGTGTCTCTTCACAGCAATAGAAACCCTAAGACACTGGTGTATGCTGGGTGTCCAGTAGATAGCTGTTAAATAGATGAGAGGAAGAAAGACTGAATGAATAAGTGAATGAATGAAAATGTGTGACAGAGCCAGCAATCCCTCTCTGGAGATCTGCCAAGTCCTTGGGCAAGGCCACTGGTTGAAGGAGTGTTACTCAGGAAAGTCACACTTTGAAGTAAGCTGGGTACCACCTACCCCTGACCCTGTGACCCATAGGAGATGCGTTCCAACCCATACAACTCTGAATTGAGCTATGGAAGATTACAGATGTTGAGGTTCAAAAATCCATGCGTTCAGCACTTCCTCTGCCAAGTCACCCTTGTGCATACACGCATGGATATAAGGACATTCGTCCACAACAGTGCTGTCCTTTACAGGGGAAAACTGACACTTCCACCCTCATCTCCCAGAAGGGGAGCTACCAAACTGTACTCAACACCTGTCAGAATTGTGCCCAAAAGTCCAAGGGAACCCCGCTATCTTTATCTGCACTTGGATCAATAACTTTCCTCCCAACATGAACTAGAAATCTCAAGGACAGAAGCCGATTATAATACCATTCCATTTATAGGAAATGTAAAGGCAGGTATAAAAAGGGGATATTATTAGCGGCTAAACCCATATATAGACAAGGAAAGTAGGCATCCTGGGAAATGATGTCACACGTGTTTACTCTTGGGAAGGGAAAGCAGCAGGAATAAGGGAGAGGAAGGGGTGGATTGTAACATACAGCATCTTTATTTCTTCAAAGGAAAGAGTATGAGTGGAGAGGGGGCTCAGCAGTTAAGAACACTCCTTGCTTCTGCAGAGGGACCTGAGTTCAGTTCCCAGCACCTATGTCAGATGGTTCACAGCCCCTGTAACTCCAGCTCCATGGGGTCTAATGCCGTCCTCTGGCCTCTGTGGACACCCAAGCACTTGTAGCATATATTCACATGGACAAACACACACACACACACACACACACACACACACACACACACACACATATCCTTCAAAAGAAAGCATAAAAGCCCAAATTAGCAGTGAAAGCATTATGGAAATGGGTGCTCACATTAATAGTGGTTACATTATTTTCTTCAGTCTTTTTTCTACTTATCTGCTTATGAGCCAAACACTGGTTTAGGCTCAGGAGACATAACCGTCATCCAGGCAGACAAACCTTCCTGCCCTAATAGAGCTTATGTGCTCAACATTTGAAACACAAGTAATTCCTCCCTTATCTTCTCTTGCAAGAGACAGTCTCGATGTGTTGCCTAGGCTAGTCCTGTACTGGGCTCAAACCATCCTCCTGCCTCAGGCCCCAGAGTAGCTAGCACTATGGGCATACCTGGATTCTGGCTTTAAATAATAAATACATGAATGAATGAATGAATGAATGGTGTTCTCTTCAATGACCAAGGAAGGCAAAAGTCGCCTTTTGCCTTCCTTGCTCCCTTCAATCATGTTTTCTTTTCCCCAGAATTTCTGAGTTTTCAATCATCTGTTCTCTTTTGTGTCTTGCTTGTTTTTCTTTGCTTTGAGTGATTTCTGGAGACAGTATTTCTGGAGCCCATAATGACCTCCAACTCCCTGAGGATGGTCTTGAACTCCTGATGTTCCTGCCTCTACCACCCAAGTGCTGAGATGTAAGAGATACTTGGCTCTTGTTCTGTTCTTTGAAAGAGTGTGTTACTATGTAGCCCAGGCTATCAAACTCATAATCCCCCTGCCTCAGCTTCCCTCTTACTGGACAACAGTGTTGGCTAGGTGTGTGCCTGGAACACAGCAGCTCTCTCCCTCCAGCAGAACCTAACCTCCATTCCCTACACCACGGCTACCACCATCCCACGGCAGAGTCCCCACCAGGCCCTATGGGAAACCTACCACTTGGGGCAGACAGATGGCTCCATTGGTAAAGTGCTACCTGTACAAGCACGAGGTCCTGAACTTGGATCTCCAGCACCCAGGTAAAAAGCCAGCCCGTGAGATTTACATCTGTAATCTCATCGCTGGGGAAGTGGAGAAGGAAGTGTCCCTGAGTCAGCAGCTGAGGACAATACTCAATTTCTATCTCTGGGTGATACACACACACACAAGCATATGAATGCATGTGCACACACACATGAGTGTACACACAGTGTGTATACACACATGTATACACACGCAGTTACACACACATAAACATATGCACGCATGTGTACACACATAAGAGTACAAACAGTGTATATGCACACACAGTTACACACACACACACACACACACACACACGGAAAAAAAACAAGGAAACCTCACCCCGCTCTATGCTATCTCTCCCCCCCTATAACGCACCCCACCATTCATTCCTGAAGACCCTGTTGACTAACTGCCTTCCTCTTGTGCCCACAAGATGAAATCTTGCCTTAGTCTTGTTCCCTGTCACTGCCTCGTACACCCAAGTGTGTGTAGCCATGCCCACTCACACCACAGCCTTCTCCTCCAGGACACCCCTGAAGAACAGACCCATCTATCGCAGCCACACCCTGTCTGGTTGCACCATCCCCCAGAACTGGCCCCTAGGAAATATTTTACTTCCTACCTTCCTCTCCCTGACATTGACCGTTTCTTCCATCTCTACACCCCCACCACTTCCCAGGTAGCTCACAACCTCAGAAGGACCCCCCAACCCTCACCTGGATCCCCCCTTCCTCTTTAACTCCTCCTCCTCCCAACCTGGTCCCCGGAAGTCACATCATCCATGTCAGTCTCAGGCTTTCTTCATGGATCCGCCCACATCTGGAGCCTGGATCAAAGCCACCTTCTTCCTCCTCTTTGCCTAGGGATTGAGCTGTCCCACCCTGAGAAATCAGCACCTGCCACGGACTGTCTGGGTCCCAGTTCACCAGATTCTCTCCCCTTCAATGACTGTTCCAACTTTGCTTCTGATACCCACTCAAGCCCTGACCCCTGAGCCCCAGGAGAGAAATGCCTGCCATTACTCAGATGTCCCAGTGGTCAGCCTGATTTCCCAGCAGCCTCTAGCCCAGCCTGTGAGCACCTCCTTCCCTACAGAAGATGATCTTGCTACCGTTGTGCTTACTCTCTGCTAAAGCCAACACCAGCCTCCCCTGCTTAGGGTTAAACCTTAGGTGTCCCAGGGTATCCCACCTCATCCCAAACACAAGTGGGGAGAGCGGATGCCATCTCAGTGTCTGGGGCCTCTTAGCAGTCCTAGCTCTATCTACCACGTGGTCTCTGTCCCCTTTCACGTGATCCTCCATGTGGCTGTGGGGGTGGGCGAGGGTGGGGGCTCCTATATACACCTATGTCCCTTCCTGCCTGAGATGTACAGAGCTTGCTCAATGCTTGAGGTGAATGTCTGAGCCCTCAGGCTCCATACCCCCCCCCCCCCGCCCCGTGCCCTCTACAGCCTGCTGCTGGCTTCACAGCTCAGTATCCCTGTCTAGCACCTGACGCTCCAGCTTCACACATCTAACTACCTCTCACTTGGACGTTTCTGCCCAAGCTCTTCCTGTGGCCCAAGATGCCTGCCTCTCTCTGCACCTACCACACTCACACTAGCCCTTCCTCCAGGAGGTCTCTTCTGCACACACACACACACACACACACACCCAGAGGCTCAGGTACAAACCAGTCCCCTGTGCACCCCCAAGTGTGCGTGCATCTGGTCCTAAAATGCCACTGCAACATCCTTACAATTTTCTCTTCTTCCTGAGCCTGCCTCTCACCTGACACACATGCATGAACACACCAAAAGGCAGAGAAGTAGTGGGCAGGGCCAATCTGGAGATTCCAACACACAGGCATGCTCTTCTCTCGGTCAGGTGTTCTGCCTGCCACCTCTCCCCAGCCAGGTGCAGCGAGGTGCAGTGGATGCTGCTCTCCCTGTTCCCTCAGGTTCATCACCCAGGCACGATACCACACCCTTCCAGGTGGCTTGTGCCCCATGCCCCATTCCTAGGGTCCCCTGAGGTTCCCAGGTACACCACCCATCTCCCTGATACACCATACCTTGGCCAGGGATCTGACTATCGGACTTTCCATTATGCCTCGAAGAAAGATCAGGTCCAGTTCCGCGGCCCCAGTGGCATTGGGCAGGGATCCCAGGTTGTCCAAGACTTGCTGCATAGCTGGGGGAGGGGCGGTTAGATGCTGAGCACCAGCTGGGCACAGAAGACCAAAACCCAGCACAGACCCTGCCACCCCTATCCCCACGATAGTCACCCAACAGCATCCTCTACTCTCCCCTCATAAACGCCCAGGCCCTTGCATGCCTCGGGCATTGATCCTAGGGACAGGTGGCAGTTTTCTTGATCTGCATTTTCCACCCTAGCAATGCCAGCCTGGAAAGGTAGGGGGCTACGAGCAGCAGGAATCACACCAAGGAGCAGCGGTAAGAGTCTGCCCAGCACCAAAGAAGCAGACTCCCTACTCAGCCTCTCGATGGGTGGAAGCTAGAGGATTCGGCCACCTGTAGCTGGCAGGCTCAGGGGCAAGGCAGAGCATGTCACTGAATCCAAGCAGGCAGCAATGCAGAAGGCCAGGACCAATTGTTAGACCAGTCCAAGCAAGCTATATACCACTAGCTTAGAGAGATACTGCAGAACTCACTGACACCCCCCCCCCCCCGTCTTTCTGCTCTGACAGACATCCTTCTTTAGAAATTAATGCATGATAAAAAGTCAAAACCGGCTGGGCGGTGGAGGCCCATGCCTTTAATCCCAGCACCAAGGAGGCAAAAGCAGGTGGATCTCTGAGTTTGAGGCCAGTCTGGTCTACAAAGCAAGTTCCAGGACAGCCAGAGTTGCCCAGAGAAACCCTGTCTTCAAAACAAAACATAAAAAGTCAAAACGGAAGCCTGGAATACCAGCAGGGGCTGGAGCAACCAGCATCGTGGTTTCTGGGATGGCGTTGGGTACCACGGACAGAGGTCAAAAGTCACATCACCCCAGGGATGACCACTTGCAGCCTGAGAGGAGATGACCAAGGACATCAGTACACCTGACACTGTGCCCTGAGATATGGGCGGAGGCTGCCTTCACTCCTGGGTTAAGGTGGGAGGGAGCTGGGGGGGGGGGAGGAGAAAAGCAGTGTGCCCAGCTGGGAGCCAAGATGGGCAGGGGTATCATTACTCTGCTACCCACGCCTACATCTGCATAAGAGCATCCTAATCCTGGAGGAGAGGGGAGTGGGGAAACAGGCTCAGAGCTCCCCTCCTCCAAAGAGTGAGGGTGGGCAGAAAGGGGCCCTAAAACTGGAGCTTGAAGAAGATGGCTTAGGACTCCTGAGCCGCCCCCCCCCCATTTTTTTCCTACTCTTCCTCCCCACCTTTTAACAGCCTGCCTCTCCAGAGCCCTCCTCCCGGCCTGGGCGTTGCAAGGATTTGAGACTTACAAGGTCCTTCTTGGACTCTCAATGCCCCAAGTCAGGACCCCTTCCCGTTCTGCCAAATGTCCACAGTTCCGGGTCCTGCTCACTGACTTCCCTAGACAACAAGCTCTTGGGGTTTGAGGACTGAGCCAATGGGGAGTGGTGACCCCTGCCACATCAGCTCCCCTAGCAGGCTGGACATCCAGATTTTCCCTACGGGCGCCGCGCCACTGCCCAGGTGCTCCAAAGCCCACTATGGGAGGGTCAGTTAAAGGTTGAGTACCCCTCCCCT
Organism: Mus musculus; assembly: GCF_000001635.26. Classification (NCBI taxonomy): domain Eukaryota; kingdom Metazoa; phylum Chordata; class Mammalia; order Rodentia; family Muridae; genus Mus; species Mus musculus. The sequence continues at coordinate 102,082,304 of NC_000077.6, forward strand.
GCCTCTCCATCCCACCTCGTCCTACCTTCCCTGCGGAGCTCTGCTTCTTCGGAGGAGCCTAGGGAAATCCCCTCCAAGGAACCCTCACTGCCTGGGCTGCAGGCCATGGCGACCCCTTTGGCAATCCTAGAACAGGCTCCCTGCGAGGTCCGCGCCTTCCCAGCCAGACGCGGGCTGAGCTAAAGAAGGCGGGACTCCTGGAGCGCTGCAGGATCAGCCAATAGCAAGGCTCCGCCTCCCGGGCCGCCTTATTGATTGGCCAAAGCCCGCCTGCTGGTGAGGAGGGGGCGGTAATGGGTGGGAGGAGGGCGGTGGCAGGAGATAGTCATACTAAACTGGCCTGATCCTTGTCACTTAGTGCCGGTGCAGGTAGGGAGGTGGCGTTGAGGTCAGGTTTGAGGGAAGTAAGGGACTTGAGTAAATCCCTGTGGATTGGGACCTCCCCCTCAGCCCGTGCAGAAATCCCAGGTAGCGGGCAGAGCTTGGCTCCCATCTTGCTCCCGTATCTCTCTTGTATAGATGTCCCTCCTCTACTTCACCTGATGTTGCGTTCTACCCAGCACTGACCTCCTTCCTCTCCCCAACTCCAGGCTGGTTTATTTACAGCAACTCCCTCGACCAAAGAAACCCCTCAAGAACAGCTCTAGGCCCTCTCCCTGGTAGTTGTAGTAATACCATTTTCACAAGAGGCAAATATCTTAACTTTAGATGCCATCCACTGCAGCACAGTAGAGTCAGGGATGGGGAGGAAAGACTGAATGGTGGTATATCCACGGACCAGCAAAGGCTGGTCTCTAACCCATTTCAACAATAGCTTCTCCCTTTTGCCAACATTATCCATCAGGTGAGGGGTTATGCGCTGGAGTAAGCCAGGCACCTCGGAAAGTGAGGGTGGGGGTCAGGTAAGAGTCCATTTATGCAGCAAGAATAAAAGTGGGCAAAAGGAAGCTAGCTACCCAGGCCCTGTATACCTATGTGTATCCCACGTGTACCCATGATGCCACCAATACTCAGGCACTGCTGCTGTTGCTGCCACCTCCAGCCAGCCATTCCCAGAGGAGTGGCACCACGGTTGCCTTGCACCCCTGGTTGCCATGGCAGCAGGCGGGATTACACATTAGGACAGTAACCCAGGGATGGTGGAGATATTTAAAGGGACAGTGCCATCAGAAAGCAGGTCCCCATTCTCACCTTGACTCATAGACAGAAATGAGGGAGCAAGCAGTCTGAAGGAAGAGGACACAAAGTGAGCACGAGATGTCTAAACTGCTTGCCTGTGTGAGACATCACACATGCAGCTCCCAAATGCTCCTGAACTAAAACCAGGGTGAGTCCTCCCATAATTAGTAAGTAAGTAAGTAAGTAAGTAAATAAATAAATAAAATATATTAATAAATGATAATATATTTAATAATAAATAAATGGACCATTTTGATCCATGGGGAAGGAATGCAGAAGGAAGTGGCTACTTTCACCTTTGCAGAGCCCAAAACAGAAGTGTTCCAGGGGAAAAAGAAGGGACGGTGCAGGGGGAGCCCAACCTCAGATGAGGGACACAGCTGTCTCTCTGTCAAACCCATGGAAAGTACAGCAACCACCAGATGATAAGGGCAGGCAAGGAGCAAGAAGAGAGAGCCCGCTGGGCCTGGCTTGAGCATTTGAAACCTCAAAGCCCACCCCCCAGTGACACACTTCCTCCAGCAAGGCCACACCTACTCCAACAAGGCCACACCTCCTAATAGTGCCACTCCTTTTGAGCTGCTGGGGCCATTTTCATTCAAACCACCGCAGGCACACGATACACTCTCAGATTCTGAAGCTGAGAAGTCAGCAGAGGGCTGGCTCAGGAAAGGGAGCACATAGTATCATTTCTTTCTTTGTACATAGAATCAAAGAGCAGCCCACGGCACTGCAGCTAGGGGAACAGGGCCCAAGGAGGTGTTTGAAAAAGTGGGCCACACACACAGGCATGGGTTCCCTGCCCCCACCAAAAGGCCTGCCGCTGGAAAGTGTCTCCCGGTGCAGCCCTGCTGGTCACTGTTAATAGGTTTACTGAGCAGCCCCAGATGAGAGGCTCTTTAAGCACGGCTCAGGAATGGGTCTCATTAACTCCTAAGCAGCTTAGAGTGGGGTTCCTGATCAGTGGAGCAGGGAGAGAGGCCACAGGGCAAGAGGAAATCGTGATCCCTCCAAGAAACGGGGGGGGGGGGGGGAATTTCGAGCCTTGGAAAAGAAACCTTTCCCAGGGGACAAAGGGGTCACAGCTTAGGTTCTGGCTGGCACACAGAAATCTTCGTTTTCTCAGAAGGTAGGAACAAGAATGTGTCCACAGTGGGAACCTGGAATGCCTTACAGAGGGAGCAGCAGGATCCATTGGGAAGAATTCAGATCTCCCAGGGCATCTCATAGCTGCAGCCGCCAGAACCCTTTCAGAGCCTCTGGACATGGAACCCTACCCTGGTGAGGCTCAGAAATTACTCAAGGATCCAGGGATCACTGGGGTGGGGTGCAGACGTTGGGGTATGGATGCAGGTGTGTGTCTATGAAGAGGGCCCACTGCTGTCATCAGAGTCTGGGAGACCTAGGAGCAAAGTCAAAAACCATCCATCCCATCCTGTCACCTCACCTCAGAGGAAACAAGTCAGAGGTGACTGGCTTACTATGGGTCAATGCCATTAAAAAGCACAGCAGTGGTGGCAGCGGCGGGGGCAGCCATTCCCGTCCAGCTTCACTGTACACTATCTCTGGAGCAAGTAGCCTGAGCCTCGGGCAGGTGAGCCATGCTGCAACATACAGCAAGCACTATTGGAACAAGCTCATATCTTCCCCAGCTCTATCCAACCCCAGTGAGGAGGCAGCCTGCGTGACCTAATGACCACGTGTGCTGTGACAGGGGAGGGATGACTGTCACTGCTACATCTACCCCCTGATCTTTGCCCAACCTCCCCCCACTCCTGAACCACCGAGGCAGGCTGACAGCTTTAACTTCTTCTTACCAGACTCGGAGTTCGTGGCAGCAACCGGCATGGTGAATAGAGGCAGTGTGGATTCTGATGGTCCTAGAGAAGGAAAGAGAAGGCTGAGAAGGCACGGGGCAAAGCCAAGGCCGTGAGACTCAGAAGGCTATCTGTCTCTTCAGGAACAGCCATAAGGCAGGAAGGTAGTGTTGCCCAGAAACGGGAACTTAGGTTACAAGAGTGACCCCAAGTGCTCTGAAAAGCAAGAAAGGCAGATGGCATGCCCCTTCTCAGAGGCAGGGGAGACAGGATCAGAGAGGTTAATCAATTTCCTCAAGGCCCCAAAGCTGGTAAGAAAGCTATGGTGAAAACCTAGGTTTTGTGTCTTAGATATTTTTTCTCTTTTTTATTTCTCTTATGTTTTTAGTTTATTTGTTTGTTTATTGTTTGTTTTGGCTTTCAAGACAGGATTTCTCTGTGAGCTCCTGGAATTCACCCTGTAAACCAAGCTGGCATAGAACTCGCAGAGATCTGCTTGCCTCTGCCTCCCGAGTGCTGGGCACCACTGTCCCCACAAAAAGTATTTCTCATTGGGCATGGCAATGCCCACCTGTGCTGTGGTACCAGCCCCTCAGGCCAAGGCAGAAAGGGTCCTCTGAACCCATATCAGCCTGGGAAACATAGAGAGTAGAGAACTCATGTCAAAAACAAACAAACCAAACATAATATTTTTTCTGGTTCTTTCTTTAGCTGGAAGGAGAATGACGTCGAGGATATGAGCAAACACTGGAAAGTTTCCCAGGCCTGGAAAGTCCAAGGGGGCAGCCTTGAGGTCCGCTACCTGCCGCTGTGCCCCAGGCCTAGAACCTTCGGGTGAGGGTGCCCTCACAAACACTGGTGTCCAGCTGACAGAAATGATATTTCCTTTCCTGCTCTTTCTCTCTCTCTCTCTCTCTCTCTCTCTCTCTCTCTCTCTCTCTCTCTCTCTCTCTCTCTCTCTCTCCACCAGGAGTTGGGACAGGGAGAAGTGAAGGGCAGCAGCCAGAAGCAGGCATGGAGTTTGCAGTCCCATCCCCATCCCCGGGTCTCCCAAGCTAAGCTTGGCTCCTTCATCCTCCGTGGAAAGGAGAACAGGGTGACCCACTACTCTTTCTCCCCTTGCCTTCCTGGGCATGTGTTACTGGATAAAACCCTAATTCCCCAGTTGCCATGACAACAGGAGGCAGTGGCTCTCAGCAAGGGTGGGGGAGTAGGGGGAAGCAGCTGGCAGTGCCCACTTTAAGACTAAATGCATCCCCACCACCACCACACGGGGAGCCATAGGGCCACTCCACCCTCCCAGCCTCTCCCCTCTCCAACCCAAAATAATTCTCAGAGGAGCAACTACAGGTTTTAATAAAATTCTCTCTCTCTCTCTCTCTCTCTCTCTCTCTCTCTCTCTCTCTCTCTCTCCTCTTCCTCCTCCTCTTCGCTCTCCCTCTCCCTCTCCCTCTCCCTCTCCCAAGCCTAAGATAATGACAGCTCCAGAAACCAAATGACAAAGGTGAGGGATACGATTCCCTTTCCTCCCGGATCTTTTCCAGAAAAATCGAACTTGCAGAGAGAGAGAGAGAGAGAGAGAGAGAGAGAGAGATGAGGGGAACCCCTTTCACGCTAGCACCACTGGTTAAAAGAAATGTCCAGGTTACACTGTGCCAGCGCCAGTGTCCCCTCTGTCAACTCCATGTCCTTATTCCTAGAGAGCAGGGGACAGCTTCTCAGGCCTTGGGCCATACTCCCCACTAGAGGTGCTTGCTGTGGTTCCTCTTTTCCTGGAGCAGGGAAACGGGGAAGAGCCAGGGAGGAGCCTGTGTGAAACCCTAGGCCCAGGAGTCCTGCCCAGTAAGCCTGGGTCTGCTCCCTGAGGAGTTGGTTCCCACGGCGTCGGCTCGCTCTGCCCCACCCCCACCCAAGCCTCTGAGAGGGCGGGGCCGCCCGTGCCCACAGGAGAACGGCAGTGCCAGGCAAGCTAGCCTGGTTCCGTGCCAAGGTCCCCGGGCCCAGTCATCACGAAACCAGCATCACGGCGCCCAAAAGCCTAAACCTAAGGCCCTCCCACTCCCACCTCCACACGCACATCCGCCACCAAGCTATCCAACCCCCGTCCCCCGGGTGTGTAGGTGAAGCCCGCCAGCTTCAAAGAGAGAGATTTCCTCCATCCTCCCACCCACCCCCGCTCCATCGGTGCAGACTCAGAGAGGTGCGAAAGACGAACGCCTGACAAAGGCACTTTGGAGCCGGACACGGTTATGGGGAGAACTGTAGATAACTGAGGACTGGAGGATGGGGTCTAGGGAGCCGGCGGACGTGCCCGCACTCACAATCAGATTGCCCCCGCCCCTTCAATTCAGCCCTAACCCGCCGGGCGCTAGGACCTAGGAAGGAGGGGGCGTGTTGCGAGCCATCAAAGAAGGTTCTTTGCTTGCGTGCCCGCCGGGACTAGGGGATGAGGTCACTGAATGACTGCCCCCCCCCACGTCCCCCAGGTCTTCATTCCCCACTACCCCTTAGTTGACCTAACTTTCTGACCCTGGCTCCTTGCTTCTGGTGCTGATTCCCTCTGGAATCCCCATACCTTAAACCCTGGCTCCAAAACCCTGCAACCTCCTGGACCTGGCCTGGCACTCTAGGTTAGCAGACCGCCCCTCTCCAGAACCCTCTCTCAGGAATGACTGAGGTGTTGGTCTCTTGGGGTGCAGGGTGCCAAGGGACCCAGTACAATCTTAGTCTAGCTCCCCCAGGGCCGGAAACGCCAGTAGCACGGCTCTTACGTAATGCCGGGATCCGAAGTCCCCCCCCCCCCCCAACCCAACACAGACCCTGGAGAGGCCGCGCAAATACCTGTGCTCCTCTCAGCTCAGCGTCTCTGTGTCCGGTGTCCCTCTGGAGCCCTCATCGCTGGCATGGGAACCAGCATCCCTGGGATGAGGGGTTCGGTTCTCCCTACCGGCATCACACACAGAGAGCCCAGTGCTGCAGCTGGAGAGGGAGTGGGGCGACTTGGGGAAGGGGCCCAGGAGTTTGGACCTGGAGAATAGGATCCCCAAGTGTAGGTGATAGGTCGAAAAGGAGGCAAGGGTTCTGAGGTGGGTGCTGGCCCAGGGGCCTAGGAATACCTACCTGCGTTTTGGGGAGCCCCTAGCTTGGGGCGATTCCGCGCAGCCCGGCGCTCCGCGGTTATTGCTTGTCAATCGCTAGCCGCGCTCTTAAAGCGGCAAGGTCTCCTAGGAGCGAAGGGGCGGAGACAGAAAGGAGAGGGCTGGGACACGGAAGGGACGCGGCAACCTACGGTCCACTGTAAAGTAATCTCCCAGGAGCAGGCGGGTGGGCGGGGAAGTGGTGGTTAACAGGCACCGCAAAGCCCACGACCCCCAACTCTGAGCAGGACCAACGTGTGTTACTTGGCGCGTAGGAATTCTTTAAAAGGGCGATGATGTTTAATAAAAGAAAGGGGGGGAAACTGAGCGCGATGGGATCACCCCCCTTAACGGGACCGCTTAGTCCAGCGTACCAGTCCCCTGAACGCTTCGTCTGTCCTTTCCTAACACAGTTTTGGAAAAGCAAGGGGACATCAGGACACTAACTCTGGTAGGGGATAAGCCTGGGGGTGGCGTTATAGTCATACGGCACATGCCTGCTTCTAAGAAAATTTGAAGAAAAACAGAAAATTTAAGAGAGTGGGACTGTGTTTTTTCATGAAAGGGACCAAGATCCTAATTTTAGCCTTGACGCGGGAAGTTGATCCTTGCCTCTGTTTAAGGCACAAGAGCAGAAGAAACAGTCTCTCCCTCCTAAATCCCGTTTCAACAAATAAGTAGTGACGGCGTCCGGCTCCATTGGTGGGTTGAACGTGCAGGAGAGGCCCTAGATTCTATTTCAGGCAGCAAAACGAAGAAAGCAAAGGGTTAAGCCCGCTAGCCCGCCTTGCTCAGCCTCTGGCTCCTCCCAGACCTGCTAGTAAAAGATACTGCACAGCCTCAGACTATTGGTGGCCCCAAGTGGAAAACAGCCTTCATTCAGTCTGTGCAAGCCGGGGCCTTCCCTGACTTGGGTGCCCCCTAACCCCTCCGCTACCCTATGGAATAGGCGCTCGGTGGGGAGCGGGGCGTTTATATCTTCCTCTTATAACTGAGCTTCTAAGATCCTGGAAACTTGCTTGGAAATCTCGAAAATGAATTGACTTGAGGATTCATGTCTAGATGTGGTCCCAGCCGACCCTGTTAGCAAAGGGAAGCAGTTGGGAATTGGTGTAGGGAAAAGCCAGCGATGGGTCAAAATGCTAAAGGCTGTTAAGTAGCCCACGTCTCTTATTCCTTAGAGAAGAGAAAGTTTTGTAGCGACCCCAGATGGTGGTGGTTGGAACTACAGGCTTCTGTCTGAGGAAAAAGGCTTCCAAACTAGATCTTCCTAATTAAACTCAGGACAAGAGGTCTCCTTCCTCGGAGACTCCCTTGGATCTTACCCACTCACCTCTGCTTAGAGAATCTGTTTGCACTTAGTTGGGTGGGGGAGAGAAATCTTGATTCCTCCCAAAACTTCTCAAATATTACCCCCCATAGCAATTCACAGCAAACTTACTGCATCCAGGATCCCAAGGACACAGTGGGATTCAAGTTCTAATCCACCTAGTGTATTCCAACTCACTATTCTTACAGTCTGACCCCCCACCTATGCACACACACACCTTACATTTGATTGATAGTTTCCTGCAATAGTCCTGTGAGATTAGTGGATGGAAACATTTATCAACAAAGATTACTATGTTCCTGTTTGTTGAAAATGAGGCACCGGTTTCTGTGAACCTAACATACTGGGGCAAGGGTTGGGAAGAGGTGTGTCCTAGAGACACATAGCATGAAGACATGCTATTCTAGTGGTGTGGTTAAATGTTTTAACACATTGCTCGAAGCTGAGCACAAAGCCGTCCCTACCCAGCTCTGGACTCTACCGAGCTTCCTCTCCCTGTAGTTCTAGGGGCTGCACTGCCCCTGGGAAGAATGCTTGCTCCTGATGCTGGTCTGTAGTACACCTGTCTTTCTCAGAAGTCACAAGGGTGCAGGCAAGGCTTTACTTCAAATACTTTTTTAAAATTAATTATATATATATATATATATATATACACATACATATATATACATACATACACACACACACACACACACATATATATATATATACTGTAGCTATCTTCAGACACACCAGAAGAGGGCAATGGATCCCATTACAGATGGTTGTGAGCCACCATGTGGTTGCTGGGAATTGAACTCAGGACCTCTGGAAGAGCAGTCAGTGCTCTTAACAATTGAGCCATCTCTCCAGCCCCCAAACACTTTTTTTTTCTTGTGGTGGGTGTTCAGATCACAGCTTTGAGAATCAAGACAAAAAGAGAAAAACAGCAACAACAAAACCAAAACCCAAAACCATCACCCCACTGTTGGCCAGCAGGAGCCCAGTCTATTCACCCACATTCATGAACACACACACACACACACACACACCTGCAACTCCCCAAAGCTTCTTCTGGAAACCTTTTCTATTTGCTATACCACTCTGGAAAAAGAAGTTTGGAGACATCAGTGTACAAATAAGAAAAAAGTGGTGACGCACGCCTTTAATCCCAGCACTTGGGAGGCAGAGGCAGGCGGATTTCTGAGTTCGAGGCTAGCCTGGTCTACAGAGTGAGTTCCAGGACAGCCAGGGCTATACAGAGAAACCCTGTCTCGAAAAACCAAAAGAAAAAAGAAAAAGAAAAAAAGAAAAAAGAGAGTGGAGAGATGACTCAACAGTTAAGAGCACTGGCTGCTCTTCCAGTGGTCCTGAGTTTAATTCCTAGTACCTGTCTATAACCTTAGTTCTATGGGATCTGCTGTCCTCTTTCAGTGTGTATAGTATGCAGATTTACATGCAGACAAAACTCTCTCTCTCTCTCTCTCACACACACACACACACACACACACACATATATTTTTAAAGTCTTTAAAAAGTAAATAGAAAAGGAAGGGGTGATTCTCTTATGAATCATTGTAGCTGAACTACTGAACTCACATCTGTGTGTTTAGAAGCAATTCACATATACACAGAACTTAAAGCGTTATTATTTTGAAACTATAAAAATTCCAATGTGTTTCTCCATACTGCAAAGAACTTCCTGGCATAGTCCTGGGTGCACCCCTTACGTGGGAAATATTATGTTACCATCCCCAGTCTGAGCCTCAATGCGACAAACATGCCGACAGGTAGCTTTGCCTCGTGTTCAGAACCATACCGAGATGTTCTGGCCTCTTGCTTTCTTTCCAACCACTAGACTACCTAAAGGCTGATCCACCATTCAAGGTCACCACATACAACCCTGCACTGTAATTAGACTGCTCACCCAGAAGAGGATCCCCCTGTGAAGGACCCTCTTTGTTCCTCATCTCACCCCATCCCTGGACCAGCACCCATTATTCTCTCTGTCTTTGGTTCCACTCTTCCTTATCAGGGTAGGAAGTTGTAACAACAGTTCTGTTGAAATCTTAGCCCAAAATGTGTGTGTGTGCATGCTAAGGCCATTGTGTGATCTTGCTGAGTCTCAGTCCCCCCCCCCCCAATCTGTACATAGACACACAGAAAATGGTCCTTAAATACAGGTCCCCTGTAGACGTTTGGAAGGCTCTAGCTAGGTGCCAGGGGCACAAGTGGGTGGTTCGTCTCTTTCTCGGGTCATCAGATGTGCCCTGACTGAGCCCAGATCCTCGAGGTCCACCCAAGGACTTCTGAAGTGTGTGTCCTGAAGAGTGTGTCCCTGTCTGACCACCCACACACCTTTGAGAGGAACCTTGCTTGGCCCTGTCTGTGACACCCACTTCTCTCCTCCCTTCAGTGCCCCAGCTTAATAAATAAACTGGAAACAGTCTGTACTCTCTCTTGCTGAAGTTTAGGGGCTCCATCACAGTTTAATCTACTCCTAGATTTTGCTAGGCTCCACGGAAGTCCTTTTACTAACTCATCCTAATCCTTTATTAATTGGCATCAGACACGGGATCGGAAACAGTTTACCAGTTCTTTTCTTCTGTTTCTTCTCAGAGATACTGTCTCACTAACTTTCCCAGGCTGGCCCTGAATTCACAGTCCTCCTGCCTCTGCCCCTCCAGTGCTAGGATTGCAGACATGCAACAACACCTCTGACTGGTTAGCAATGCTTGGCAGTAGCTGGAAGGGATGTCCAAAGGACCTTCAGGTTTGCAAGACTACCAACATCCTCCATCACAGGAAAATTGGCCCATGGCTCAACTGTAACAGGGGAGACTGGGAAGCCAGAACTTCTACTCTACTCACTTTTTTTTAAAAAATCAAATTTAAAAAACCCTTTTCCACAGACAAGAGGTAGCCTCTCAGCAAATATTTCTTGACACGGTAATTACTCTATTTCTTAAATACCTATTCCCAGTAGACTGTGGAGTTCTTTGAGGACAGTGACAATGTCACTGAGCTGTGGCTCCTGTGCATCAAAGCCAGTGCTCAATAAACACGGATGCAGAATCTCTGAGGACAGGTCCACATGACTATTGCAATTTTCTCGGCTTTTAGATGAGTGTCCCCCAAAGAACGTGGATGAAAGGCCTTGGGGTGACAGTACTGGAAGGTAGTAGGACCTTCAGAGAATGGGTCTACCTGGAAGTGAAAACCATAGGAAATAGAAACTCCTGCTCAGTGTGCTTTCAGAAAGCTCTGGGTTCAGTCTTGACTAAGGGCATGGGAAGGGCATAGCAGCTGGGGATGGAAGAGCATAGCAGCTGGACCAAGCAGCATGTTCCTGCCATGCCAACACTCAGAAAGCTAAGGGAGATAGAAGGATTGAAGCAAGCTCAAGGCCAGCCCAGGCTACTGGGCTATCTAGTGAGATCTCATCTCAAAGCAAAGCAAACTAATAATAAAGTCAATGGGGGTGGGCGTAATCAGGCATGATGGTGCACACTGTAATCCCAGAACTAAGAAGGCAGAGGCAAGCAGATCTTTGGGACTTCAAGGCCAACCTAGTCTACATAGTAAGTTACAGGATAACCAGGAGTATGTAAGGAGACCATGTCTCAAAAGGGTGTGTGTGTGTGTGGGGGGGGGGTGCTGAAGAGATTGCTCGTGGTTAAGAGCACTGATGTTCTGACAGAGGACCCAAGTTCTGTATTCATGTGCACATCGCTACACACACACACACACACACACACACACACACACACACACTTTAAAAATCAAAACTTTTTCATGGAAGAATTGGAGCCGAAAACATGGCTCAGTCAGTAAGCTCCTTTTTGTGCACATACGAGGACCTGAGTTCCATCCTAGGCATGCATGGAAAAAATAGGTTCGGTGGCACATGCCTGTAATCCCAGCTCTGGGGCCCTGGGGTGGAGACAGAAGGATCCCTGAGACTCCCTGTCCAGACAGTTGCTGAAGAAAGGCGGCTGCTGAGTGGGGGACTGGAAGGGTGATGGGAGGACAGACAGGCACTTAACTAGTGGGGGCAGGGCATTTCCAAGAGACTGGATTGCTTCTGATAAGAGGCTGCCCTGACTTTAGCTTCGTACCCATGTACCCTTGGGTAGATCTCATAAGTTCTCTAAACTAGCATCCTTCCCCATAAAGAGTTAATGAGGCTTAGAAGTGCCACCTAGACAACACTAGAGATTTCACAACAGACAGGGGTGCCCGGGGCCTGGCACCAACCACAAAAATAATGATCAGTTATTGGTACATAACTGCATATTCATACAGCTATTGTAAATGACAATGTACCGGGCATAAGTCCCTTGATTCTAGAACCAGCCCAGTGGACTATGAAGCCTTGACATCCGAGGGCATCACTTTTAGATCACAACCTTCCTTTCCTGGTCTCAAAGGCTTAGTTATGTGCACATCCTGATGCAAAGCTCACTTAAACCAACTTCAGAGTCCGATGATGCTTAACCATTCTAACCCTGCTCCAAAGTCCCAAGTTTCTTCTGAGACTCAAGCCCAACTCCTAATTGTGAGCATCTATAAAAAGAAAAAAAAATAAGTTACATACTTTCCTTTGTTTGTCTGTTTGTTTTCCAGACAGGGTTTCTCTGTAGCCATCTTAGCTGTCCTGGAACTCACTCTGTAGACCAGGCTGGCCTCAGACTCACATACATCTGCCTGCCTTTGCCTCCCAAATGCAGGGGTTAAAGATGTGCACCACCATCACCACCACCTGGCCAAGTTCTATCGTTTTAATATACAGTGACATGAAGTAAGAACTTCTATTCCAAAAAGGAGATATAGGATATAACACAGAAAGACTGGACCATAGCAAGACATAAATCCAGCAGAGTAAACTCCGGTTTCTGCTCTTACGGTAGGCACCTGGGGCTCAAAAGGCACCACCTGGACACAAACAACCCTGTCTCTCCAGCTCTCCCACCTGAAACACACCTTGCCTCTCTGGCTACCTCTACTCCGTGCCCGAAGCTTTCCTCTAGCCAGAAATGAGAGCGGCTGAATCCCGGCACTGTCACCCCCATAGTCAGTGGGGATCGTTCCTGAAGTGAGTTGAAGAGGAAAGGACAGCCAAAGAGTCCTAGATTTGAGCATATTTCCTAGATTTCCACAGGGGACACATCCCGGAGGCTCTGTGGTCGTGAGGGTGGAGAGCGAGGTTTAGTATTAGGCTTGCATCTAGCTAGAATATTTAATAACTCATTTCAAATGGAGTGTGGTGACATGTCTCTTAATCCTAGCATTTAGGAAGCAGAGGCAGGAAGATCTGTTCAAATTTAATCCTTGGCTACATAGTGGGTTTGAGGCCAGCCTCATGATCCTGTTTCAACACAGACACACACACACACACTGACACACACAGACACAGACACACACACATACATACACACACGTATTTATGCAGGATGGTGGTGGCATGCACACCCTTAATCCCAGCACTCAGGAGACAGAGGCAAGTAGATCTCTGTGAGTTTACAGAGAAACCCTGACTTGAAAAACAAATCACAACTTGTTAGTATGCGGGGTACACTGCCCCCCCCTAAAAACAGCTCCTTTAGCCTATACTATGAACTTTTATCCTGGAAATCTCATTTATTTTTCTAGATTGTTGCCACCTAGGAATGTAGTTCTGGTCTCACTGAGCTCCTGAGCTGTGGCTCACACCTTGATGATGCTGGCCCCAAGTTCATACACCTTCCCTCAGAGCAGGATTTACTGAGGAGAGGGTGAAGTTCAGCGTGGACAAGTAGAGAAGTATGCACACACAATGGCTCGTGGTGGCCATTGCTCGCTCTGTGCCCAGAGCTACAGTGCTGAGTTGCATGGTCAGCCATGGCAGAATTCATAGGGTCCCTCCATGCTAGTTAGCTGGTCTGGGATGGGGGGTGGGGGTGGGCATGCCATGTTTTACAAGGTCTAGACAAGCAGCAGAATGGAACAGGTAGAGGAAGATGGCCAGCTCACCCTGAGGTTCACAGCCTGACCCCCAGTGTGTAAGTGGACCACTTAAGAAGCAAAGATTCCTCTCTCCACAGGGCTTATCAGCTCCCTCCCAGAGGCTCCACTTAGCTGGGATGGGCAGAGCAAGAGAGGGCAATCCCTCTGCTCCCCTAGTTCTAGATACAGAGCAGACATACTAGGCCCCCACAGCAACCCTGAAGGAAGAGCCCCCATAGCTCAGCAGAATGCTATGGCGTCTCTCCAGCGCTGGCCTCTGCTGACCCTAGAAATAGCCCCCTGGAAAGGCACTGCCCCCTCACGATCCCAGAGACAACTCTTCCCCAGGATCTGTGTGTGATCTTGGAACAACAACAACAACAAAAATTACCTGACCCCAGGAGCCTCCCACCTCGGCCTCCCATTTGGAAGACACTGTGCCCTAGTCAAGACAGTCTGTTGGCCATGTGCTTCCACCCCCACACTCTCTTTGTTCCCAATTCCTGGGCCGTGACACAGGAGCAGGAGAAAGCCTCGCCGGGGTGGGGCCTTAGTGGGACAGGGTCAGGGATCCCTAGAAATATAAACGGACTCTGACGTCCTGGCCAGAGACCTTTTGCTTTGCCGCTCTGCACCTGCCCAGTACGATGGTAATGTCTAGAGGCTAAGTGTGGGACGAACCCCTATCACCTGTGCTCTTCAGGAACTTGGGGATGGAGACTGGCACCAAGGGCCCCTCCACGTGCCCACTGAGGGCATGAAAAAGTGAAGCCATTCTATTGGTCAGGACAGCTGCCATAGAGAGCTTCCTGTTCCTGCTTGAGGTGGTGCAGATGAGGAGAAGAGGCTAAGAGAGATTTCAGGGGCTCAAGGGTTCAAAGGAAGTAGCCTATCTGGGGTATCACAGTCTGTGATGTGGAGGGGGCGGGGTTCTGTGCGTGAATGGAGATGGAGGAATCGCTGGACTGGCTCTTCAGTGTGCAACTATGTTATTCATTTAAAGAGTTCCTAAGAGCCAGATATGGATCCAAGTGGTAGCGAGTACCACACCAAACAGAAAGTCTGCAAAGAGCCCACCTGTGATGTGGTGGCAGGAGGTAGGGCTGGGAAGAGACTCAGACAATAGTTCCAAACATTTAGTATAGAATACAGCAAGAAGTGGGCACGGCAGGGGCAGAGATATGGTAGTGCATGTCTAGGCGTGCCCTAATCTCCCTGGGAACCAGGGAGTTCCTTGAGGTGCTCTAGCACCAATGTGTACTGAGGCAGCTACAGCTCCTGGTCTTAGCTCTGACACACACACACACACACACACACACACACACACACACACACACACTCCAGGCTTTCTCAGTAGACTCAGGGCGGGCACAGCTAGGTCCCACCCTCAGCCCATCGCCCTTCTCGGGGTCACCTGACCATGCTGTCTGTCCCGCCCTCCCCCTCCCCCCACCAGACCGTGGCTCTGCCCTGCGCGTGCGCACTGGCTCTGGGTTGCCTAGCGGCGCTCCTGGTGCCACCCAGTGGCGCCCTGGAGGACGAGGTCCACCTGCAGCCGATTCCCGAGCCCAGGTCGGTCAGTTGGTTTTCAAGTTTCGGCCAGATCAACAAGTACTTGGAGAAGCTCTTCAGCAACAGGTGGGGTTGATGGAGGAATGAGGAGGAGGGGAGGTAATCTGGCACCCCTGCTTATGTCTCGGCCCCACGATCTCTGCAATGACGTGTCCCCTAGTTCGAAGAAATTCAAAAACCTCATGAAACCCTCCAACACCACCAAATCTGCCCCATCGAACACCACAGAACGTCCTTACTTGGATGCCACGAACCCCCTACGGAAAAGCATCAGCAAACCCCCAACACAGGAACCCCGCGGACGCCTGTCACTAGCCTCCTCCCCAGGCTCCAGGTAGGCAAGGCTGGTGCAGCCAGCAGAGGCCTCCACCCATATCCTTGGGCAAGTGGGAAGAAGTGAGAAGGGAAAGCCCTGGCCACTTGTAAGGGGTACACCAGGGCCAGGGATGTTCCTCTTCAGGCTGGACCTAGACTCCCAGAGGCCTAGCCTGGATCTGGCTACCCACAGACTCCTTTAGACGATGAGCTGTGCCTCTGTTCCTCCCTACCCATGCAGCCTGAACAATAGACAGCAATAATGGAACTGACAAGATGGCTCAGTGGTAAGGGCACTTGCCACTAAGCCTGCCGGCCAGATTTCCACCCCCAATCTCATAAGACAGAAGAAAGGACACGTGTACCGTGACTTGCGTGTGCACACATGTAATGCAAACACACAATGACAATAAAGGAATGGATAAATACATTTTTAACAAGAATCTCTATTGTTTCTGTGACTTCTGTGGGCACTGGCAGGAAGGGCCTGTCCTCCAGTGAGGAGGGAACCTTGTCATTCCTCTTGTAGGGCAAATAGATCTCAGCCTAGGTTTTTCCCTGCATCTCTCTGCAACCTACTCACCCACTTTCCACCACCTCACCCTGCATCTACTGCTTCCAAGGTGACCAGATGTGACTTGGAGAAAGAAGATGAAAGAGTTGGTCCTAGAAACTTCAAAATCGGGGCTTCAGCCAGACCTGCTCCCTGCCAAAGTTCATGGAAGAGCAGATCCGGCTGGAATCACAGTCTAGCCTGTGAAAGTGGCAGAAAATCAAACACAGGGGAGTAGAGCGGGGGTGGGGTGGGGTCATTCCTCCTACCTCAGGTTCACAGATCCCAGGAAGTGGGGAGACCTGATGGAGTCTGTTCCTGAAGTCCGGTCATCAAGGACACAGCACACACACCTTCCTATCACCCAGCCATCAAACCCAGGTGTGTGTGGAACAGGTTCCTAGTTCCTGCCTCTATGGGTGTTGAACTTTCCCCATTGGAACCCATCTTAAACTGAAGCGATGGCTCAGGGATTACGAGAGCTGGCTGCTCTTCCAGAGAATCCAGAAATTCCAAGCACCTACATAGGGACTTACAACCATCTGTAACTCTAGCTCCAGGAGATCTGAAACCCTCTTCTGGCTTCTGAAGGCACCAGGCAGACATGTTGTGCAGGCAAAACACCCATACATATAAAATACCAATAGAAACCATCACCTAAGCTACCAGGGAAGGCTTTGGGACACCAGGCTCCAGTACTAGGGTTCAATTCATTCTCTTGCCGAAACCTCCCACATCCCCTAACTATCTGCATACCCCTTGGACTTAAAGAATCAACTTGAGCCAAGTGTTTACCGTATAGCTGCGTCTTGTATAAGACTTTGGGGCAGGTTCTGACATCTGATCATTCACACTCAACATATAGGAGCACAACTGCAAAGTCATTGTCATCAAGGCTAAATGCTGAGCCCAGCATCAGCCTTACCAACCCCTGCTCTCCAGGCCCAGCCTGTGGCAGAGATGGGAGAAGCCATTCAGGGAATGTCTCATGTCTTACCGCCCTCTGACTATCCCTATCCACCAAAGCTCCCAGAAAGGGAAGCCCAGCTCACTCTCTTTCACTTTACATACACACACACACACACACACACACACACACACACACACACACACGGCATCTCCACCTACTCAGCATGCCTGGTATGGGTAAATAGTCTACAGGGATTCCTCAGGTAGTACCTGGGTCTTCCCTCCCTGTCCCAAGAACCACAGATTGACACATGGAGGCCGCCAGAACTCTTGGCTAAACATCTCCTCCCTGGTGGTCACATTTCCCTACAGCAGTAGTTAAATTTCATTCTTGGTCCAGCAGTCCACTACCTCCCAGATCAGTCCATTCTCTCCAGAGCTCCAGAGAGCAGTTCTGAGACCACCCTACACAGCACACAATTGGCCGCCAGCACTAATCCTCTGAGTTCTTGCCCTTGCCCTGCCACTTTAGGATAAATGACTCCTCTCCCACCGCCCAGGTTACAGGAGCCGTCTTGAGGGTACATTTGGGAACAGGGCTGGCCTCGGGGGAGGAGCTAGATGGTTTAGGGGTGCTGGGATGGGAAGATTAAGCTTAGAACTGTGACATCACAGACCTTTCTGGAAAGGAATCTCACTTCTCTCTAGACCACAGCTTCCTTCTGTGAAAGGAATGAGCTGAGCCCCTATATACACTCAGGATTATCTCCTACCCCCAGGCCCCTGCCTCCCTGACTGTGAACTTTACCTGCTTCTGCCTCTATGGGTGCACACACACTCACACACGGGCTATGATTTTAATTTGCTTTATTTAGTTTGCAAGGGAGCAGGTTGTTGCAAGACTGCAGAGGAAAGAGCTGGACCTGTACTCTCCTACAGCCACGGGCTGAAGACAAGAGAGGCTGCAAGTCCATTGGGCAGAGCTCCCTGTAATGAAAGAAGGGAATCATGAGGAAGGACAGTCCTTGTACCCCAAGACCTTGTTTTCCCTTACTCCGCCTCCTCTGGATCCCCCCCTTTCCACACCTGCCTTCAGCTCCAGGGCGCAGAGCAGGGAATCAAGCCAACTGGGGGGCTGGTGCAGGGGGAGAGCTGCACTCCAGGAAGTCCACCTGTGTTCTCCTCCTCGGCTCTCTTCCCATACCTGGGAAGGAAGACAGCTGGGATAAGTATAGTTCTCACTGTCAGTCACCTGCTTTGTATCCCCCACGTAGACGCTTTCCTGCCCACGGCCCATGGATCCAAGCCACTCAGAAGTATTTTTTTCTCAGAGCAGGCATTGAAGAGACTAGGGTTAAAGAGCTCTCTCTCTCTCTCTCTCTCTCTCTCTCTCTCACACACACACACACACACACACACACACACACACACACCACCCTACCTAGGCCTGGTCAGTGTGTTGATGTATCTGCGGAGCTGAGTTTCATATTGTGCCATCTGCTCAGGTGTCGCATAGTCGCCTGGGTACATTGGCTCCAGGGGGGCTCCCCAGGTCCCCTGCAGGGGCTGCAGCAGCAGAGCCACCCAAGTGGATACGAGAAACAGGGAGAGGCAGCAGTATGCGACGGCCATCTAATGAACAAGGAATCGTGGAAGCAGAACACAGCCCATCAGCAGATCCTCCTGTGTCCAAGACCTACCTGCCCAGCCACCACCTACCACACATTTCTTCAAGCCAAGCCTGGGGACAAGGGCAGACCCAGGAGCCACCAGCATCAACCACCTTCCTTCCCTAGAAAACAGGACACCTCCACATACACACCCCTCAAGCCAGCAGCCAGAGTACCCAAGCCTTGGCAACATAAAAAAACAGCAGAAGAACTAGGTATGAAGGCTGGATACACAGGACTTAGGACACTGATGGCTCTGAGGAGGCAGGAGTAGCCAGAGCTGGTGGGAACCACAGGGTGGGGGACACAGAATTAACTTGTAAAGCAAAGGGACAGAAGTCTATGACACGGTGGGTCCTGCTTTCCACTGACAGGTTTGTCCAGATGCAGAGAAAGACCCAAGGAGGACTTTAGGTCCCTTGAGGGATCCAGCCCTACGAAGCACCAATTCCGACCCTCCATCACCAGCCTCAACCCAAGGAGTCCCCAGAGGCAGGACAGAGTGAGCTCACTTACCCTGTGTGCTGAGCTAGTGAGTGTTGGGCCCAGACACCTACCTCCTGCTGGACTGTCTCCCTGTTCATGGCTGTGCCCCTTTATAGTCCTCAGCACCCCCAGAGTCCCCGCCTCCTGTCAGCCTTTCTTGCTGCCAGCCTTTAACCACCACCACCCCCCTTTTGCTCTCTGCCTGGTTTCTGAAACACGGGCACTGTGGCCAGAAACAGGAAAGCACCAGGTCAGCATTCTAGATGTCGGAGGAGCACAGAAGAAAAAACTGGACCATGACAAGGTCTCATGGGGGTCCGTATCCAGCTTTGGACACCAGAAGAGGTTTGATTCATAAATGACAGGATCCTGACATGGTAACCCAAAGGTTCTAGCCACTAGCCTCAGCATGGCCTCCCCAGAGACAACCCCAGTCGCCAATAGGCTTTCCTTGGGGTCTGGATAGAAGCTGAAGCTAGGCTTTACCCCTACCATGAGGGATGGAATTCGGGCCTTCAATCCAGCTAGATCAAGGAAGGGACAGAGATGTCTCACATCCTAAAGCCACTTGGAAGGGAGTGGAGAAAGCCATTTGATGCGTGTATCGAATGCCAGCTTAGGTCCTGTGGGCCAGGGTTCAGAGGCCACAGGGTTCGTGGGGAAGGGACAGTTCCTGGCAGCTGTTTCCTTTCCCAGCACAGAGCTCTGTCCCAGGGGAGTGCTAAAAACCAGCATCACTTATAAGCTTCAAGTTGCCCCCCAAAAAATGCCATGCTGTCGTCCCACTGAACCCCTACAAGGGAACCTATTTAACAGACAAAAAGTGGGGAGACTACCAGAGGAGGGAACGCTTGTCCAAGACTCAGGGTCAGCCTTCACTTCCTCCCCTGAGAGATTCTTCTGGTGCCACTGCGTGACAGGAGAAGCCACTTGTCCCTTTCATGTTCAGTGTCCTTTTCCCAGACAGACCTCCACCCTGCTCAAGCCAAGAGCAGTCACTGGCTCTGTTTATTTTGACCCCTGTGAAGGGAGCAAGGGCCTCTCTCTCTCCCGATGTTCTGCTCTCAGGACAGAACAAGAATCATCACCGCGGGCTCTGGGAACGCAGGAAGTGAGAGGGGAGAAGGTGACAGCAGGCATCTGTCCTGATAAGGTTAGAGGTCAGATAGGCCTAGCTCCAATTGAAGTCCGCGTCACTGCCCTCCTGTTGGGAGCATGATCCAATTAGAGCTCCTAGGGTTCGATTTCTTACTCTGTAAGGTGGGCTCATTGCATCCATCCCCAGACTTGAAGAATCAAAGAGCCTTTTCCTCTCGGCTCTCATTTAAGGTAGCAAGAAGAGCACCAGCCGCTCAAAGTAAGTAGAGTTCATTTCTCAGCGATCCTGGCCCCTTCTCTGGGCTCAGGTTTCCCACTATGCAAAACCAGTGGCTAGTTCCGACTCGAGCCTCATGGCTGCCACCAGGGGGCGCCTGGCTCCGGCGCCGGTTTTAAGGATCCGGGTTTCCAGGGGCTCTAAACCTTGTGTTCTGGATTTTACTCCAGGTAAAAAGACTGTATCCGGGGAATGAGTCTGGTGTGGGAACTATTTACAGTTTGTCACGCAAGTCAACCAGCTTTGCTTGGTCCCAAGAAATCACAGCTGCTCTTCAAATGTCAACCCAATAGATCGAAATGACAGATTCCAGGGTCTCTGCAGGGGTAGTAGTGACAATCCAGGAGGAAGTAGTGCCTGTGCCTTCTAAATATTATGGTCACATCTGGAACACAGAGATAGCTCCTGATAGCCTTTGTGGGCTCCTGAAGTGCTTGCATAGAGCTTCCAGGAAGACACACGTGCTCACCTGCAGATAAACCAAGTCACTAGTGGCTCCTTAGTAGCCACGTGCTCTCTGGACAAGGAAGATAGCTACCGGCCAATGTGATAATGGGGTTAGGAGAACAGTCCAGAAACACGAGGGTGAATGAAGTAGGTGAAGGAAGGAAGGAAGGAAGGAAGGAAGGAAGGAAGGAAGGATGGAAGAAAGGAAGTGCAGAGACCCCAAATACAACCTACACGACAGGCATTTGGCTAGCATCCTGTGCTCTGTCATACCCTTTCCTGGCTCTCTTACCTCAGCCCCTGCTGCTCTTAGAGCACAGGCCAAGAAAGAGTCATTCAGGGCACACGGGGTTTTGTTTGATTCTGTTCAGTAGTGTGTATGGTGTTGGGGGTGGTGAGTATGTGAGGGGCCTGGGGGTGGATATGGGTACAAGTATGTGTAGGTGCATATACATATAGGTGTGTGTGAGAGAGGGTTTGTGTATATGTGGGTGTATGCCCATGTCCTCACCTCAGGTGGTGTTTCTCAAACACCATCCACCTTGTTTTCTGAGTCAGGGTCTCTCACGGGGACCTGGGACTCACGCCGAGGCTGAACGGACCGGCCAGGGAGCTGCAGGGATCCACCTGTCTCACTGCTCTTATGCTGGAATCATACTTATGTACCACTAGGACTGCCTTCCTCCATGAGTGCTGTGGATTCGGGGTCCTTACGCTGGTGGGAAGTACTTTACCAACTGAATTATCTCTCCAGGCCTCTGCTTTATAATTTTTTTTAATATTTATTTATTTATTTTATGCATATGAGCACACTGTGGTTCTTTTCAGACACACCAGAAGAGGGCGTCGGAAGCTGGACGTAGTGGCTCACGCCTCTAATCCCAGCACTGGGGAGGCAGAGGCAGGTGGATTTCTGAGTTCGAGGCCAGCCTGGTCTACAGAGTGAGTTCCAGGACAGCCAGGGCTATACAGAGAAACCCTGTCTCGAAGAAAAAAAAACAAAAGAGCGCATCGCATCGGATCCCTTTACAGATGGTTGGGAGCCACCATGTGGTTGCTGGGAATTGAACTTAGGACCTCTGGAAGAACAGTCAGTGCTTTTAACCGCTGAGCCATCTCTTCGGTGCTCTGCTTTGTAATTTTTGAGGTGCATATCACTATGTAACCCAGGATAGTCTTGAAAGTTGTGATCCTCTTGCCTCAGCCTCCCAAATGTGTCATTGTGCCCAACTTGTACATATGTCTCAGGGACATCAGGAGGGGATGAGGAAGGGGGGGTTCTTCAAAGAGCTCAAAGGCAAAGAAGGCTCAGCCAGCCTTTTATTTACTACTTTTGTAAAGATGAGGTCACTAAAATAGGGAGGAGGCAGGTATAGCCATCCTTCTCCTAGGACTGTACTTCAGATCCTTCCTCAAAAGATCCCTCATAGGTATCGCTTTGGGCTGGCAAGGCATTCAGCAGGACCTGAGTTCAATCCCCAAAACCCACAGCAGAAGGAAAGAACCAACTTCAAAAAGTTGTCCTTTGACCGCCACATGAGTACCATGTTATACATGTGCACACACACACAGAACCAAATCAATATCATAGTACTATGCTGTATGTGAAATAATTAGCTAATGGTCTAACACATAAAGAAGAGCTGTTTGAACCAGGCACGGTGGTACACATCTTTAATTCCAGTACTCAGAAGGCAGAGGAAGGTGGATCTCTGCTGATTCGAGGCCAGCCTGCTCTACCCAGTGAGCTCCAGGACAGTAGAGCTACATAGAGCTCTGTCTCAAAACAAAACTGATATCTGAGGCTTGCTGACTGACAACGCAGGCTTGGTGACTTGAATATGATCCCTCAGGACCCATGTAAAGATTGAACTTTGGGTTGACTACCCAAAGTTGTCCTCTTCACTCCATAGGCTGTGGCACATACATCTTATACAATAAAAATCAATATCAATTTTAAGGAGAACTTTTTGCAAAGTTAATCATTGTTACTATCTTTGTTAACTATTATCATATCTAAGTTTCTTCCTGACCCCTGTATTGAGTAAGCTGATCAGCTCCGGATCACACTCCTGCTCAAAATGCCCCAGAGTAAACCAGAAATGAGGTCACCTCACTAAGAGTTAACTAGACAGGACACTTTATACAAACTGACTGTGGTCGAGAATATGTCTCTCCAGGTCTCTCCTGCATTAGCTTCAAACTGGCCCCAACTTCCCCAGACAGACCAGAAGACAGAGGACCACAGATACCAACATCCAGACACACAGTCCTTACTACTCAACCATACAAGCAGTCACTGCAAGCTTGGAGCAGTAGAGGAACAGGGGACCAGAAAGGGGAATCTTGAGTAACGGGAATGCTGCAAGGAAAGACAACAGAGAGACTAACGCCACCAAAGGGGAACCAGGAACGGCTTCTAGAAGATGACCATAATACAAGAGGGTCTTTCCAGGCAGGAGAGAAAGAAAGCAATGCAAGCAAACACTGTGGAGCCCAGAACCCATGCAGTCTATGACATATGTTGGGCCCCAGGATTGCTTCTTCATCCTTTCCCTGTGAAGGGGAAAAGCAACCCCAGAAGGTAGATGTGGGGGTCTCATTGTTCCCCCTACAGAAAGTGTTATACCAGAGGCCACTCTCCTTCCAGGGCCAGCAGGCTGCAAGGAGCCCTGCATGTCTCTCCCATCCACACAGTGATAGCACCCAGTCTTCCTGGATGACACCATTTCTGTGGATCTGTATTCTTGGCTTCAACATGGTACCTCCTCCCCCATCCCCTAGCCTTCCTCCTGGGCAGGTGCTGCTCAACAAAGGATGGGGAACATATGCCCCTCCTCCAGCACCACCCCCTCCAAGACCTAGGAAAACAAGACACAGAATGATGGACACATTTCATAGTGAGCAGGGAAGTAGCAAGAGAGAGCACTGGGTGGCCTGAGAGGGCAGGAAATTCTAATTAATGGGCTTCCTGCAATAAGAGATATCCAGGGACTCGGGTTAGCCTACAGTTTAAACACCCACAACACTTTAGACCTCGGTGTTTAATGGGGACAGCGAGGAATTGGTGGGTGCCCCCATGCCTTTCCACCAGAAAGGCACAGTTAGTCATAGCTATCCAGCCTGCATTCAGCATTACAGGGAATTCCCACTGTTGCTGAAAGAATGGAGACCTCTACACTCCTGCTGCTTCTCCTGCTCAAGGTGCGAGGGAAGTGACTTCTGCACCCATTCCATATCGCCTCTCCAAGGTCTCTTCCTTCAGGGTCTCATCCTAGATGCCATCTTCCAGTTCTCCACGGCTGCTCAGGGCAACTCCCCAGGGAGTGGTGTCTAGCCTTCCCCCAGATGCTCTCCTGGACCTTAAACTCCTCTCCATCCACACCCTTTTGCCTCCTCCCGTTCAGAATCCACTGCACCCACTCTCCTAGGCTCCCTTCCCCCCAGAGTGCCTTCCCAGGTCCTTTGGGAGCCCCTGGCTGAGATGAGGTTTCTATGTTAAACTTCCCCACCATGCCCTCTCCTTGTCCTCAGAGTCATTTTCTTAGCCACCTGTCTTTCCTGGGGCTCAAGTCACCTTACACACTGACGCTTCAGGATGGAAAAAACACACGGGTATTTTGTGCGAAATTTGCTTTTTATTTAGGGACAGGGAAATGAACACACACAGCCCTCCAGTCTGGGTGTCCGAGACACCGAGATATGAAGTGCCCTCTTCTTAAACCAAACATGCAAGTGAAGTCGGTGTAGTTAACACATCTCGCAGGAGGCCTTGGGGGAGTCTTCACCACTGGTCCAAACCTTCTGGCCTGCAGGAGGAAAAGGAAATGAATTGAATAGGAAGGCAGGGTTGTAAGTGATGGGGGCAGGCCACACTCCAGGGCATGAGTGGGGAGGGGTGTTTTCTACCGAGACCTGAAGGGGAGGTTCTCGCTGTCGCTGTCGTCTGTGAAGAGCAGTTTGGAGAACAGAGCTGCGGGGACATCTCTTTTTCCATACCTGGGGGCGGGACCACAAAGGGGGCGTGGTCAGGCCTCCAGGTGGATCTGGGGAGAGGAAGCAACCCCGGTGGCTGGGGTCCACCCGCCTGCCCTCTCCAGCGCTCACCGCTGCCGGGTGACCAGGTTGAGGTAGTGGCGCAGGGAGGCGTAGTAGCGGCTCAGCTCCTCCGGGGAGGCGTCTTCGCCGGGAGCCTCTGGTTTGGCAGGGTAGGCGTCCACCAGGGCTCCCAGACAGGCGAGCAGGATTAGCAGCATTGCGACCGTGACGGGCCAAGGCCTGCGCACCGCCACCATCTAGGAGGAAAGCTTTGGTGGGTGGGTCATTCTGAACCTGGATCCTCCAAGGCGGGAGGCGTCGGGCCCACGTCTCAATAATCTGTTTGTCCCAACCACAGGATTCACCTAGTCTTCTACCGCCTTGCACCATCTCTAGCCTCAGTTTCCCCATCTGTCAGACAGCTGTAAGTCCTGCTTGCCTCCCCACTCCCGCTAATACGCAAAGAGGTAGATGAGGGAAGAAAGCTGCGATGACACCCGAGTGCCCCACCGGCTTCTCCATCTCACCTCAGCTAAACCCTGCCCACCCAGCTCGCAACCACTCAGTCCCAGTTTCCAGAGACCCGACCTCAGTTTCCCCACAAAATATCATGATACCAGACTATTCCTGATCCCAGTCACTCACAGCAGCTACAGCTTCCGAAGCAAGATGAGCAGGAGGAGATGGAAGGTGGGAGAAGCTCGAAGGCTCGACAGCTACTGAACTCCGTGGCCTCTGCTCAGAGCTTCCCTGCGGGGCTTATATCCCACTTGGAAAGGGAGGGGGGAGTCCAGGGGAGGGGAGCCAGCAGGGGAGGGCTTGTCTCCTCCCTCCCTCCACCCCTGCCAATCGCTGACTTTACACCCAGCCAGTACGTGCTGTCTCTCCACCTCAGCAGAAGCTGAGGGGGCAGTCCCATCTTCGGACTGGGGTCCTTCTGGAAAGGGTGCCTTGCCTGAATCCGGTGTTCACCCTAAGGCAATCTAGAGTTTGGATCTAGACTAATAAGGCAAAACCAGGAGTGAGATCCCATCTTCCTTAGCCTGTTCATAGGATGGGATGGAGATGGGAAATGCCGTTCCTCCAGCCTGTGCAACCTGGGATAGCTCCTTTCTGGAAGCAGCCCTGTGTGCTTCTGTTTGGAGAAGGTCCCAGGGCTGACTGGACCTGTGGGGGAAGACTTTTTCTGCTGAAGGCAGAGATAGGATCATGTGTCCTCGCCTCCCAACCTGGTTATGACATTGTAAGGATGAGGCTTCACTGGACAGACATTCCATTGTGTCCTTTCTCCATTGAAAGAGAGACAGGGAGGTAAAAACCTAGTTCACTTTGCAGAAGCAGCTTCATCAGCTGCTTGCATAGTTCAGCTTAGAACAGTCAGACTCGGGACGGGCCAGCTACACACCCCTGACAGAGTGCCCTCCCAAGGCAGAAGCCCTTCTCTGACCAAGAGACCTTCAGGACATAGCTGTCTTTTGCAACTGATGCCAAGGTGACACAGGGCATGACACTGTTTAAGCCCACTACAGCCATCTCTGGACTCTGGGGCCCACGAGGGAAGGCCTGCAGAAGAGGGGCAACCATAAATGATTATTTAGCATGGATTTTGTGCTGCGTAACACATCAATTCCTGCACAATATCCAGAGTGTCCCATCAGTGAGAAAGCAGAAGTTCTGAGGGGCCATCCATGGCTCTAATGGGACAAGGACAGACAAACCGGAGGGAACAGTCTTCTCAGTGCTGACAGTGGATAGGCGTGTGACCCGGAAGCTCAGGAGTTACACTCGGGGGCAGGAGTGGGCAGTGTCAGCCTACTCTGATTGGCTGAGAGAGGGAAGGACCCCAGACCACCAGCCCCATGGGGAAGAGCCCTATCAGACCCACCTGCTTAACCAAGAAGAGAGGACCATAGGAAGTCCAACCCTTTCTGGGTCCTTCTCCCAGCCCTGCCAGAGTCTCCACCACTTCTAGCCCATGGAAACAGGGAGAACCATCTTGCCCAGGCCCCTAGTTCTGGGCCAGCCCTTCCAATTCCCAGGACAGATGGCTGTGGATGCTATTTTTAGAACTCACCTGAGATGGAGCATCCAGGGCTTCTTCAATCACCTTTTTTATGGGTTCAGTCACCTGCACTCTCCGGAAATGGATCCTTATCAGCCAGCCAGGTCCCACAGGGGCCCCCCTGTAACAGAAGAAGAACTGGGACATCCTGCTGAGCACGGAAGTGGAAAAGATCAGGATGAGAGGACATGTAGCCCAGCCTTGGAGAAAAGAGAGACACAGTTCTCCTTAGGGAGCCTGTATCTGGAGGTCAAGTCACAGCTTTGTCCTCCAAGGACCCTCATCTCAGGAGAGCCACATCCATGGGGACGCCCAGTCTTTTTTTTTTTTTTTTCTGGTATTTTTGAGACAGGGTTTCTCTGTATATCCCTGGCTGTCCTGGAACCCACTTTGTAGACCAGGCTGGCCTTGAACTCAGAAATCCGCCTGCCTCTGCCTCCCAAGTGCTGGGATCAAAGGTGTGAGCCACCACCACCCAGCAGGGACTCCCAGTCTTAAAAGACCCCAGAACAGTTACAGAGAGGCCAGCCGATGTTCTGTTTGGAGAGAAGATAACAGAAGTACAAGAATTCTAACCCTTTAGGGAAAACCAAATGTCGTGGGATGACATGACAGGTGCTCGCTCAGGAGAGGATAACCTGGGTGCTGGCTAGGGCAGGTGTGATCACAGAGGCTGGAGCCTAGATAGACAAGGACACTATAGGCTACAAGGGACAGGAGATGGGAATGGGCATTTGGTAGTGAGGAGGTTGCAGGTGCACCAACCCCAGACAGAGACAAAGGAGCTTGTAAGAGGAACACAGAGAGTGGGGGGGGGGAGGGGATTGGGGGGGTGGGTATGGGGGACCTTTGGGATAGCATTGAAAATGTAAACGAGGAAAATACCTAATTAACAAAAAAAAAAGGAACACAGAGGATCTGCCATGCCTGAATGTCCCTACCCCCCTACCTCCCCAGCCCTCAACCCTGGTCTTAGGGAATGCAAGGTTCAAGGAAAGAAGAAAAGGGGAAAGGGTGGAGAAGCCAGAGGATATAAGGAAAGGCCTAGATGCCTAGATTCAGTGTATGAAAGCAAGCTGAGCCCAAGGGGGTGTCCCTCAGTGTGGACCAGGAACCAGCCTCCCCCATCCTCACAAAGCCCCTCTGTGCATCTTGGTATTCCCTCCATGCCCCAATTACAGGACAGGCCTTCTAGTCATTAATCACCACCCCCTCATCAAAGACTTAATTAACTGTTGATTAGTGGGGAGGATGTCTCAGCCCTCGATCAATAGACTTGGCTGGCCCCACTGAGTGCCCCCCATCATCATCGACCGGTGACTCAGCCTCCATGAGACAAGTCTGCAAACTGGGTGACGACACCTGTGAGGGCAAACTTCCAAAACAATTGTTACTGTGCACTTGAGACCAGGACCAGCCTCCAACCTCTCCTTGAAGGATACAGAGACAGAATTGCTGGGATTCCATTGCTCTTCGTCCTCAGAGGACATAATAAAAACCAACCCAGGTCAAGGAGGTTAGAGACCTGAACCTCGGAAAATCACTCGTCTTGTCTAGTCATATCAAGTCCACTTATCCTAAGTGACTTAGCCTTCTGTAACATACCAGTGGTCACCCGAACCCAGTATCTACAACAGGACCTCTGATAGACAGGACATTGCCAATGACTCCTCCCCAAGCAAAGTCACTGGCAGGAAAGAGTCATTCCTTACAGACGTGGGTGCATAACCTGTAATCCCAGCACTAGAGGGATCTCAAGTTCCAGGCCAGCCTGGGCTATGTAATGTCACCTTGTTCAGAACAAAATAACAAGAGGAAGTGGTGGTGTGTCTCGGGTCTAGTTCTTACTTAGCATGCACAGATCTCAGAGATTGACCCCCAGCATTAGCAGGGATCCCCACCACACATCTAGAACCCCCAGTACTCCAGATGTAGAAGCAAGATCGGAAGTTTAGCGTGTATGTTTTTGGCTATATTAAGAGCTTGAGGCTATCCCAGGATATCTTAATTATGGTCACTATGGCATGATGAAACACAGTAACCAAAGGAAGTTGGGGAGGCAGACTTTATTTGGCTGACACTTCCACATCACAGTTTAACTCTCAAAGAACATCAGGACAGGAAATGAATCAGGGCAAGAACCTGGAGGCAGGAGCTGATGCAGAGGCCATGGAGGGATGCTGCTTACTGGCTTGCTCCTCATGGCTAACTCCTCCTGCTTTATTGTAAAACCCAGGACCACCAGCCCAGGGATAGCACCACCCAAGATGGGTTGAGTCCTCCTCTGTCAATCACTAATGAAGAAAATGGGCTACAGATGTATCTTATGGAGGCATTTTCTCAATTGAGCTTCCCTCCTTTCAGGTGATTCTAGCTTGTATAATGATGACATAAAACTAGCCAGGATGGAGACCCTGTCTAGAAAGGATGAAAGGCCAGAGGTGGGGGAAGGAAAGAAGAGGAAATCTGGTAAAATAGCTCAGCAGGTAAAGGTACTTGCCACCAACCCTGATGACCAGAATTGAACCCAAGCAGATTTAGTCAAGGCATAATCTGGTGACCATAGTCTCAGTTTCAATTCTTCAAGATGTCCAAAGACGTCCCTGTCACCTGAGGAGACAGGCTGGTTCTCAGGAGATGGTGACTCATTCTCCAGGGTACAAGCCCCACCCTTGTGGATGGTTGCCCTCATCTGGGAATGAGCCAGCAAGGCTCCGTTGTTCCTGGAACCCAAGGTAATGGCAGGTTTGGAAGCTCTGGTTATCTCCGTGTCTTCCGTTTAAGAGGATGAGATAAGTCTGCAGACGGTCCCTGATGCTTAACGTGTCTATGCAGAGCTGGGCAGGGATTTCCCCCAAAGTAAGAGATACTGAGTGAAAACAGACACCAGAGAGGGATGGGCAGTCTTTAACGAGATGGTTTCTAAGTACCTTTTAGAACAGGACTGTAACAAATCTAAAAACTTAATCCATTCAAATTTGTTGCTAAGGAAAAGCAGGCATGAGGGTGTGTGAGACGGCTCAACTGGTAAAGGCCCTAGCTCTGCAGGCCTGAGTTCTATCCCTGGAACCGGCATAAAGGTGGAAGAAAAGAGTCAACTCCACAAAGCTGTCCTCTGACCACACATGCACTGGGGCACATGTACACACACACACACACACACACACACACACCACACCACACCACACCACACCACACCACACCACACAAGTTAAAAAAGAAAATAGAAAAAGAGAAATCTTTCCAGCACAGACAATACATTTGGCCGGTGGTGGGGAGTTTGTTTGTTTGCTTGTTTGTTTGTTTTGTTGTGTTTTTAGACTAGGTTTTATTTTGTAGTCCTGGATGACCCGGACCTCACAATGTAGATCAGGCTAGACTTGAAATCGTACAAATCCACCTGTTTCTGCCTTCCAAGTACTGGAATGAAAAGTGTGTGCCACCACACTCAGCAAACGTCTTTTTTTAAAGAAGCAGGATTTAATTTAATTTCTGATTCTTCTTCTTCTTTTTTTAAGATTTATTTATTTTATGTACATGAGTACACCATTACTCTCTTCAGAGAGGCCACCTCTGGCCTTCAGACGCACCAGAAGAGGGCATCAGATCCCATTACAGATGGTCGTGAGCCACCCTGTGGTTGCTGGGAATTGAACTCAGGACCTCTGGAAGAGCAGTCGGTGTTCTTAACCGCTGAGCCATTTCTCCAACCCTTCTGATTCTTCTATTAAAAACCCTGTGTGGTAAACACAGCTGGAACCTGGGATCTCTGCATGGAGACTCTCTGTGGGTTTCACAAGATGGCTGGATTTCTGCTAGAGAGACTTAGTTAAACTTGCTCTTTTCCCAGAGATCCCAGGTCAGATGGCTGTGTGTAGCTCTTAGATAGATCAAAGGTGGCCTGGCAACATTGCTCAGAGTGACAGTGTAGTCCCTGAATAATGTGTAGCAGACAACAGTGCCAGCCAGGCACCCCACAGCTGCAGCAGCAGCTCTTTGGGCATGGCAGCCGAGACAGTGCTTGTGTCTCTGGGGCCAGAGATGAATCCCACCAGAACAGAGCCACAGCAGCCTGTTGCCTGCATGGTCAGTGTGGGGTTTATCCACCCTGTTGCCCTGGCAGCCTCTCTGCACCGAGACAATGAAAAGATGGACAGAGATGTGGTACCTCAGATGGCAGAGGCTACCTTTCTCGGAACACTTAACATTCACACCAACGTGACCATGGCAGTTCCCAACAATGACAAAAGCCTTGAACCTGAGTCTACTTCCGCACTGCCATGGTAACAGAGCCTCATCCCTAAGGGATGCGGCTAGGAGAAGACAATGGCTTCTGACTCCTTGATGGACAGGGAGAACAAATGGATCTCTGCCAGGGGTTTGATCTTTATGTCCTTAACCAGGTGGCCCAACTTGATGAAGATGCAGTCCTTGTCTTCAGTTTGCCTTATGATTTGTTGTTTGTTGTTGTTGTTGCTGCTGTTGTTTTCAAGACACGGTTTCTCTGTATAGCCCTGGCTGTCCTGGAACTAGTTCTATAGACCAGACCGTCCTTGAACCCACAGAGATACGTCCACCTCTGCCTCCTGAGGGCTGTGATTAAAGGCAGACGCCCAGCCCTTGTCTTCACTTTTACCTTCACCAGCCTGGCAGTCTCAGCTCCAGATGCTCCTGAAGCCCCTATGAGGTCACCTGTGAGCACCTCCCAATGCTGCTTCTCACCATCTGCCCACCAGGTCGTTCTGGGCATGGGTGCCACCCTGCATTTGGTGTTTTGCTGTGAAAGAGGCAATATCTTTAAGATTTAGAGGGTGGCACATGCCCCAGCACACGTGAGGAGGTCAGAGGAGCTAGTTCGCTCCATCCACCTTGCTCTGAGGCAGCACCTCTTTTGTTGCTACAGCACACGCATGTGAGCGCGCATGTGAGCGTCGGGCCAGTTCTCCTGTCTGAATTGCTCCTAACGACAGATGTGTGCCTCTGGATGTTAGTGAACGCTCTCGGGGTTGAACTCGGGTTGTCAGGCTTTCATGCTGAACCCTCCTCCTGACTGAAATGTGTCTTAACGCTACGTTTGTATGCTTCCCCGATGGGATGAACCTTTCCTATGTTGTAAAGCCACTTCCTTAGCTGTAAGAAAGATTCAATTAGAAAGAATTATTCCCGCTTAATAACTATTTACTAAGCAAATTACTAGACTCCATAGTGATTAAGTAATTGCTTCTGAGCAAATCACTAAATTAATAGAGGAATTCATCTTCCTGGACAAACACTGAAATCTATTTATGAAATGTGACAACGTTGCACAGGGTGGCCGTTGTGCCTACGACCTCCCGTCTTCTGAACCGAAGGCTAAATGGACAGATGATGCCACAAAAATAAAATCAGAGCCGGGTGTGGTGACGCATGCCTTTAATCCCAGCACTTGGGAGGCAGAGACGGGCGGATTTCTGAGTTCGAGGCCAGCCTGGTCGACAAAGTGAGTTCCAGGACAGCCAGAGCTATACAGAGAAACCCTGTCTGGAAAAGCCAAAAAAATAAATAAAGAGAGAAAGAAAGAAAGAAAGA
The DNA here is from genome assembly GCF_000001635.26 of Mus musculus. NCBI lineage: Eukaryota > Metazoa > Chordata > Mammalia > Rodentia > Muridae > Mus > Mus musculus. The sequence goes on from NC_000077.6 coordinate 102,114,726, forward strand.
AAGAAAGAAAGAAAGAAAGAAAGAAAGAAAGAGAGAGAGAGAGAGAGAGAGAGAGAAAGAAAGAAAGAAAGGAAGGAAGGAAGGAAGGAAGGAAGGAAGGAAGGAAGGAAGAAAGGAAGAAAGGAAGAATAAAAAATAAAATAAAATAAAATCAGTGGCCAAAAACTGACGGAAGCAGCCAGCTTTCTTAGCAAGAGTACTCCCGATAGCCCTCCTAAACCTGGAAGTTTCTCGTTCTGCAAAACAATTAGTTCCTTATAAAATATAGTTAATGCACATTTTATAAGAATGAATGTGAACTGTTTTAGTTATCTCTGCTAGAAGACTTTTTTTTTTTTTTTAATCACAGCTGTAAATTCAGGATTGATCACACTCTTTCCATGGCGAATTCGCAGCCGGCAAGAGACTCATCTGAGGTGGGAATTTCTGGAAACTCGCTATGTCGTATGTTTTGATGGGGCACACAGGTGAGAGGGTGTTATGCTGAAGCAGACGTGTAAGAGGACGCGTGATGTTTAGAAAGAATGTAAACATGGCCACACAGACAGCGGGAGGAGGCTCTGGCATTGATTCGTCTTGCCTAGCGCATCACTGATCTTCGCTTGCTGTGACTTTGTAGAGAATAACTCACCAAAGAACTTCTTGTGATATTTCAGCAACTTCTTGCTGCTTCTGTGGACTCAGACTGGCAGAACCTTCCGGGTTTCTTGGGGACTGAACTGCCACTGGTGATTCATGAGAGGTGATTGCCTAGTGACCTGGATTGCTGAATCGCCCCCAAAGAACTGTTTCTAAACAGGCCCGCAACCCCATTTCCTTTTTTTTTTTTTTTTTTTTTTTCGAGACAGGGTTTCTCTGTATAGCCCTGGCTGTCCTGGAACTCACTCTATAGACCAGGCTGGCCTCGAACTCAGAAATCTGCCTGCCTCTACCTCCCAAGTGCTGGGATTAAAGGCATGCACCACCATGCCTGGCTCCCCATTTCCTACTAACATTTCTTTTCCACTACCTTTGGCAGGTGGTGGGCTAGAAGGGAGGTTGAAACATTTAAGAACCCTTATTAAAGTAGGTTTTGAAAAATCAAAGCCAATATTCATTCACTCATCAAATCAAAAACAAATACATCTACTCCAGTTTTTAGCTTTGGAGGGGCCTATTTTATCTCTGCCAAAAGTGGGCCTGGAGAGATGGGCCGGTGATGGAGACCACTTGCTGCTTCTGCAGAAGACTTGGGTTTGAGTCCCAGCACCCTCGTGATGGCTCACAACCATCATTACTCCAGGTCCAGGGGGATTCCATGCCCTTACCTTTGCGGTCAGTGGCAAGTATGTGGTGTGCATGAATGCATGCATATATACATACATACACACACACACACACACACACACACATACATGTGTGCAGGCAGGCAAAACACCCATATACATTTTTTAAATCTCATAAAATGAATAAATAAATATACCAAAAGAAACTCTATTTGGGGGGGGGGGCACTTCTAGATTTAGCCAAAAAAACAATAGAACTTCTCCCTACAAGTAAAAGGAAGAATATTAGCTTGTTTCGACGAATTGACTTACTGGGTGGTTATTGATATTAGAAAAGATGAAATACAACAAACTCCTGGACACAGCTGTGGACCCCTCGAGCTGCTTATCTCTCCTGTCACAGCATCATCTGTCCTGATGATCGCCTGCCCTACAGAATGGGACCTAGCCACACCCGCCATGCACACAAAGTCCTACTTATCAGAGTGACCTAATGAACTCACGTTCCAGATGGTATAACCTACCGTCAATGCTTGCCACACTCAGACTTCCACATACCCTGGAACATCTGCTGAACTAACCTCGTCCCTTCCTTCTTCCCTTCCTTCCTTCCTTCCTTCCTTCCTTTATCCCTTTTTTTTCTTTCTCTTCCCCTTCCTCCCTTCCTTCCTCCCTTCCTTTCTTCCTTCCTTCCTTTCTTTCTCTCTTTCTCTCCTTCTTCCTGACAGGGTTTCACTGTGTAGATCAGGCTAGCCTCCGATCCACAGAGAGCAGCAGCCTCTATCTGAAGATTGATGAGATTAAAGGCATGCACCACCACGATCAGCTTCAGTTGACTCGTATTAGGGATACCCAAACATTTTGAGCTAACCATTTTTCTCTAAATTATACAAAACCAACCAGCTGCCAATGACAACAGCGCTCCTGGTGTTTCCATTTAAAAAATCATAATAATAAAATGCTGGAGCTAAGATGAGGGCACTGTAGATGGAAATGTGAGACTAGGAACTCCAAAACACACTGAATTTGCTGAAAAGAAGGGAGACATTACTTAGAAAAGGATCCGTGCTGCTTTTTTAAAGAATACAGAGGGCCGACAAAATGGCTTAGCAGGTAAAGGTGCCTGCGGCCAAGACTGATGGCCTGAGTTTGATCTTCCAGATTCCCAGGGTAGAAGGAGAAAACCAACTCCCACAAGTTGTCCTCTGACCTTTACATGCACAATGTGACACATGCACACACACACACACACACACACACACACATACACACATACGCACATACGCACATACGCACATACGCACACACTTACACATGCACACACTCACACATGTACACATGAACACATTCACACATGCACACACTCACATGTACACACACACACATGCACACACTCACACATGCATGCACACATGCATGTGCACGCACACAAACAAATAAATCATTTTTGAAAATGAGATCACAGGGCATAAAGCATCCTTGGCCTCCACAGGCACAAACTGCTCTGCCAACAGAGGTGGCTGTGAGTGACATTCTAAGAAAAACAGAAGCCACGCCTATGTTAAAGAGTCTAAGAGGCCGATTGACTGATTATGGGAACTGGAGTTCCCAGGAAAAAGCCACACCTCAGCTAAGGGTTGCACAGGGCTGGAGGGTTGATGTGGTAGCTGTGGATAGGTTTGGAAACTGCCTTGACGTAGGACTTTCCTTTTACAAAAATTTCCTAAAGCCATATCCACATCGGGACACGTTATTTGGGGCAACCTAACTCTACACATGTTCCTGGGTCATGAGCACTCATGCTTCACATCTCTTTCTGCCTGCGAGGTGATAATAAGAGCTTCAGGCTACAGAGCTAGAACGTTGAAGATCCACAGTCAAAATGAGCTTGGTCTAATTTCATTCACCTGGGTTGCCCACCCCTGTATCTTACCTAACCCTGTTAAACATCAAGTAAAACCATGGGGTGTTTTGTTTGTTTGTTTGTTTGTTTGTTTGTTTATGGACAGAGCCTCACTATGTCGCCTTGGCTGGCTGGAACCTCATCGTGTAGCACACGCAAGCTGTCTCAGGCTCACTGAGATCTGTCTGTCCCTGCCTAGCGCTGGGATGGAAGGCGTGTGCCACCATGCCAGAGGGTAGATGCTGTCTTATTTATTCCGTTGTTTTGTTTTCACAGTGCAGGGCCATGGCCAGGGCCCAAGACCTGAGGAGTGCTAGACAAATGTTTGACTGCTGAGCCAAACACCAAGAGATACCATCTTTTTTAAAAGCAATAGAAAAGGGGAGGTGGAGACTGGAGAGATGGCTCATCTGTTAATAGCTTCTGCTGCTCTTGCAGAGAACCCAGGTTCAGTTCTCAGCATCCACGTGGCTTCTCACAACCACTTTTAGCTCCAGCTCCAGGGGATCTGACACTCTCTTCTGGCCTCCCCAGACACCACATATATGTGGCATGCATTCACACACACACACACACACACACAAATAAATAATAAATAAAATAGAGATATGCCATTAAAAAGGGGGGCTGAAGAGGTGCTCAGTAATTCAGAACACTTGTGATTTCCAGCAACCACAAGGTAGCTGACCACCACTTGGAACTTCAGTTCCAAGGGACCCAACTCCCTCCTTTGACCTCTGGAAGCATCAGTCATGTGCATAGTACTCATTCATACATACACATGTACATGCCATCAAAAACACTCACCATACACACAAAAGTAAAGTTTAAAAATAATTTTAAAGTAAGAGATTGGGCCTAGTAGCACATCCTGGCACTTGGGAGGCAGAGGCAGGAGGATTGCTGACAGTCGAGCCCAGCCTGGTTTACATAGTGGTGTCCAGGCTATCAAGGGCTTCATAAGGCCCCCTGATACGATGAGGAATCACACCTATGAGGACGCTGCAGTGATGACTACTGACAGAGCTACTGTAATATTCTTGCCAATGATAGTGTGAGGCAGGGACGGGGTGGGGGCTGCAAAGAGGATGGCTGTTCAAGAAAAATACTTCTGCATCTTCTAAAATGAAACGTAGTCTTATAAAAACAAATGCATGTATGTATGACCCAGAAATCCAGGGTTATTAGTCTTTGGGAAGTGCAGGTACATGGCCACACAAAAACCCAAGCATAGCTGTTTGCAGCATCTCTGACTGCCAAAGCCTTCCAAGGGGGACTGAATAGTGTGTGACACCAACGGGGCTATCCACTTTTGGTCATAATAAGTGAACTATTGATAGTCAGAACAAATTGGGTTACTCTCTGAGGCTGACTAGGTAGGCTGCATGAACAAAGCCTGTCTCTGAAGTGTGCTTCCTGTGTCATCCCCCTTATGTGACATTTGACACGTAGAGAACAGATTCATGCTTACCAAAAAAGAGTGGGAACATAATGCTATTGGTCTGTGTCATAAAGATAGTTCAGTCTGTATAAGAATCCCTGCCTGAGGGTTAGAGAGATGGCTCATCTGTTAAGAGCAATGGCTGCTCTTCCAAAGGACCCAGATTCGATTCCCAGCACCATATGGTGGCTCACACCATCTATAACTCCGGTTCTAGGGCATCTGACGCCCTCTTCTGGCCTCCGCAGGCACTGCACACACGTGGTGCACAGATGTACATAGTTGTAAAACCACTACGAATATAAAATTTAAAATGTAGGGGCTGGAGAGATGGCTCAGAGGTTGAGAGCACTGACAGCTCTTTCAGAGGTCCTGAGTTCGATTCCCAGCAACCACATGGTGGCTCACAACCATCTAATATGGTATCTGATGCCCTCTTCTGATATGCAGGCGTACGTGCAGGCAGAACACTGTGTACATAACAAATAAATAAATCTTTTTTTAAAAACATAAATAAATAGCTGGGATGTAGTGGTGCGTGCCTTTAATCGTAGCACTCAGGAGACAGAGGCAGGCAGATCTCTAAGTTCAAGGCCAGCCTGGTCTACAGAATGAGTTCCAGGACAACCATGGCTACACAGAGAAACCCTGTTTAGAAAAATCAAAATCAAAACAAAACAAAAAAAATTTAGATAAATAAAGTTATTTCAGAAGTGTTCAGAATGGTATCTGAAAACCAGTAATCTCTCAAGAAGTGCCTTTCTACTGAGGGAATAATTCTTAGTTTCCTAGCTATAGTCCTCTAATGGTAAAGGAAACACCCAGGCATCCTGGGTGCTGCTTAAAGATTTTGTCCTTCCCTGGGGTCTGAGACCTCCATTGGGTCACAACCTAGGTGATGCTTCTGTGTAAGCTGGGGGTAGCAAGGTCAGATCATGGTGGGCAGCCCTCACCCATCCTCCCCAGTGCAGAGGTGGGTGAGAGGGACAGATGGCAGGACAAGGCTGGGTGGGAGGGACAGACAGATCTCACAAGGCTAGGATGACTTATGGGGTCGAGTGGAAATGCAGGGCGGTTGGGCAGAACCAGGGGGGCCAGGAAAAATTTACCGAATGTTCAGAGCCTACCCCAGCTTGGAATCTGGCTTTGGGGCTAGATCAAACGTGCTCCAGGGGGAGCAAGATGGCTCAGTGGTTCAGGAGTTTGTTCAAGAGGCTGATGCGTTAAGATCAAGACCTAGAGCCCACAAGGGGGAAGGAGGAAACCAGTGTCACAAAACTGTCCTCTAACCTCTATGTGGATGGCACGGTCATTCTACACACATCACACAAACACCACACACACACTAATAATGATAATGATATGATGGTGGTGGTGGTGGTGGTGGTGGTGGTGGTGGTGGTGACAACGACTACTTCAAACCTTGCCTTTCTCCCTCACCAGGTCTCTGTGGTCTGAGCCTCGAGGCATCTTCAGCCTCCATTTTGCTCTCTGAGATAAGACAGCCAAAGTGGCTAAATAGTTCTGAGTGACTATTTAATCGTGTGTAATGCCTGTCAGGGTGTCTCGATGTTCCAGCCCATCCTAAGTGCCCAGAGCTTTACTCACTATTGTTTACATAGGCAGGATGTCTCTAAATGTGAACAGTAAGTTTCTTTTGTTGTCTCTAAAGGTTCTGAGAATAGAAGCCAGGCCTAAGTTCTTCAACCCAGAAGCCAGAGCCCTGCCATGGGTGGCCTTTGTTGGCTATTTTTTTTTCAGTTTTATTTTGTGGGGAGTTTAATAGACTATTTGACAGTTGCTGAGATGTAGGTGAGTCACTTTTCTTTCTTTCATCTGTAGTTTTTATTTTCTTTCTTTCTTTGATCTGTAGTTTTTTTATTTTTCTACAGAAGATACAGATTACTTTGGTAATTAAAAATAAATGGAAGCCAGGCATGGTGGTACACACCTTTAATCCCAACACTCAAGAGGCAGGGGCAGGCGGATCACTATGAGTTCAAGGTAAGCCTGGTCTACACAGGGAGGTCCAGGACAACCCAGGCTACATAGCAATACTTTGTCTCAAAAATAAATAAATAGGGCTGGAGAGACGGCTAAGCAGTTACGAGCACTGACTGCTCTTCTGAAGGTCCTGAGTTCAAATCCCAGCAACCACATGGTAGCTCACAACCATCCGTAATGAGAGCTGATGCCCTCTTCTGGGGTATCTGAAGACAGCTACAATGTACTTTCATATAATAAATAAATAAATAAATAAATAAATAGGAAAGGGGGCCTGGATATGTAGTTCAGTTGGTGCAATGGTGGCCGAGTACGCATGCACATGAAGCTCTGGCTTCTATCTCAATACCACATAAACCAGTCATGGTGACACATGATTGTAATCCCAGCCCTCAGGAGGTGAAGGTAGAAGGTTCGGATGTTCAAGGATATCATCAGCTATATATTGAGTTTGGAGATAGCCTGGGATATGTGAGATCCTGAGATAGATGGATGGATGGATGGATGGATGGATGGATGGATGGATAGATGATGGATGGATGGGTAGATAGATAGATAGATAGATAGATAGATAGATAGATGATAGATAGTTGATGGATGGATAGCTAGATAGATGATGGATGGATAGGTAGATAGATAGATGGATGGATGGATAGATAGATAGATAGATAGATAGATAGATAATGGATGGATGGATAGAGAGATAGATGATAGATGATGGATAGATAACGGATAGATAGATAAATAGATGATGGATGGATAGATAGAGAGATGATGGTTGGATAGATAGATAGAGCATCTGATTGTTGTTGCAGAGCTGGCTCGGGACACCAGACAAATACATATTCATACACACAAACAAAACATCCATACACATAAGATAAAATAAATAAATCTGAAATGGGGGGAATGGGCTGAGTCATGGTAAGACTTCCTGGCAGTCTCTGAGCCATGTCACCCACACATCTCTCTGTGTCCAGGGGGTGTCAGGAGATATTTTGCCGACTGCCTTACTGAAGTCCAGACACGGGAGTTTCCAGCACCCTGACCTCTGGCCACATAATCCCATCAGCACGGAAATCAGATCAAGCCAGAGTGATGTGTTTTTACCATCTCCTGCCTTTTGTTTTCACAATACCCCAAGTCCAAGGGCTGTGCAAAGGGTGTGGACTCCAGGATCTCACTGTTCTGGGTGCAAACTCACATGTAACCGTCACTGTGTGACTCTGGACACGTTGTCTGGCTTCTCTGAGCCTTATCATTTTTTTTTAAAAGATAAAACTGTTGCCTTGGGTTTGATTTCACTATTAAACAGTTAGTATATAATCACCCTGCCCTTCCCTGTCGAGCCGTGCTCTCCTTGGCTCTAAGGCTGGAAGCATATCCCAGCTCAGTGGAAGAGTGACTGTTTAGCATGCACAACACTCTGGGTTTGATCCTCAGCACCACAAGAAAACGAAGCGTAGTGATCCATGCCTGTTGTACCAGCACTGGGGAGGCTGAGGCAGGATTTTGAGGTGAGGGCTAGCCTGGACTACACATTGAAAGACTCTATCAGAAAGTTTTCCCTTCTACCTCTGTCCCCTGCCTCCCCTCTCTTTCCACAGTCTCACAGACTCTCCCCATACACTCACACCACTCACACTCCCTCATCCTTCACCCCAAGAGCAGTCTCTCTTCTCCCTAGACTTCCAGCCTGGGTGATAGGCCCAGTGTACACACACACACACACACACACACACACACACACACACACACCGGTCACCAGCATCCCCCATCTGTCATGTAGTCCAGCTTGCTCTGTGGCCTTCGATGGAAGCTGGGACAGGACAGGTGTGATGAAGCAGCCTGACTCATTTACTAGTTCTCTCGTTAGCAGCTTCATTAGTTCTGAGGGCTCTGTGGAAAGCCATTAGTGTGGCTCGCTCTGTGCCATCCATCAGAGAGGAGGGTGGTAATTGACAGCCAAGAGAGGAGAAAACAAGAAAATGACCCAACTCCCGCCCTCCTGCCGCCTCCCAGGAAGAACAAGGCTGAGACAGCTCCATAGAAACCGTCAGCCAGGGGCTCCCCCGGATACACTGACCTGTGGCAGGATGCAGGTGCACTGCCCCACCTCAGAGATGTCCTGTGACCTATTCTGATGCTTCCTCCTGTGACCTCTGACCTTTGGTGCCACTCATTTATGACTCTCTGGGTCTATCCTGTGCACCTCCCTCACCCTGCTCTGTCTCCGAGGTGTGGCTCTAAGGTCCCTAGGTCCTGCAGGCCAGTCCACAAACCATCTCTGCCACTCCTCCGGGGGATCATCTTCCTGAGTTTCTGTGCCAGGTTTGGACTATTCATGAAAAGCTCTGAAAACCGGTGCACCTGAGACCACAGCCCGAGGATATCCAGGTCAAAGAAGCAGCCAGGCAGGACATCTCCACAGACAGTCCCTTAGGAGACCCTAGGGCTCTGTGCCCCAGAGGGGAAAGCCATTTATAATTCATACTTATGTCCATTTTTATACGTGTGTGTGTGTGTGTGTGTGTGTGTGTGTGTGTGTGTGATGAATATGATATGGCATGCACTTGGAAGTCAGAGGACAACTTACAGAAATTAGTTCCTCCCTTCCACTGTGTATGTCATGGGGATCAAACTCAGGTCGTCAGACTTGGTGGCAAGCAATCTTGTCAACCCCTCACATCCATTTTAAAAATTAAATCGGGGTTTTCTACTTCCGGGTCAAAGCCATGGCGGTGGCAAATTCAAGTCCAGTCAATCCAGTGGTCTTCTTCGATGTCAGCATTGGCGGCCAGGAAGTTGGTCGCATGAAAATCGAGCTCTTTGCAGACGTGGTGCCTAAGACGGCAGAGAACTTTAGGCAATTCTGCACCGGAGAGTTCAGAAAAGATGGCGTTCCGATAGGATACAAAGGAAGCACCTTCCACAGGGTCATAAAGGATTTCATGATTCAGGGTGGAGATTTTGTTAATGGCGATGGCACTGGAGTCGCCAGTATTTACCGGGGTCCATTTGCGGATGAAAATTTTAAACTTAGACACTCTGCTCCAGGCCTGCTTTCCATGGCAAACAGTGGTCCCAGTACAAATGGCTGCCAGTTCTTTATCACGTGTTCTAAGTGTGATTGGCTGGATGGAAAGCATGTAGTGTTTGGAAAAATCATTGACGGACTTCTAGTGATGAGGAAGATCGAGTTCCAGGCTCCTTTGGGAAAGAGAGTTCAAGCTTGGACCCATTCATTAACCTGCCCAGCACTTACTGGGATTTTGGCTCTGATCCTGATGCCCACTGAATAAAATTCCACTTCTTGGCAAAAAAAAAAAAAAAAAAAAAAAAATTAAATCCCCAAAACAGCAATGGTGGGTAACTGGGAATTATTACTGGGCTGTCACCTCCTCTGGATCTCTGTCTGTGCTCCTCACTGTGGAATTCTCAAGAGCACTGGCACTGTCCCAACACATGTCCCTCTGCTCTGGGACCCAAGTCCAAGGCTCTAAGTTCCAGGCCACGGAAGGGACTTGCTAAGCTGTACTGAGGGAAGATGTGAACGGCCCTCAACTCACAGGAAGGGACAAACAAAAAAGACAAGGGCCCTGCTTTATCTCAGGTCACATGACTGTGACTTGCTCTACCTGGGATGCTGAGAGAGCCGCCTCCTTGACCCTGAGTAGATAGTATGACTGGGTGCGCTTTCTGGCTTCTCCTCATTGTCCCTAATGTCTTCCCAATTGATTGGTCAGATAAACCTTGATATAGCTAACACCTGGCCATTCTGAAATAAATATCCCGTACCTCAGCCTCCCTCAGGGCCATCTGCATGTCACTGAGCTGCGGCCAGTGAATCACTCGTGGGATCATGTTTGTTTATTTGTTTGTCTGTTTATGAGACAGGATCTCATGCAATCCAAGCTAGCCTCAAATGAGGCTCACAGAGCAATCAAGAATAACCTTGAACTTCTAATTCTCTTGCTTTGACCGCCCACATTCTGGTATTACAGGCACACACCGTCACCCCCATTTATCCAATGCCGGAGTTTGAAATCCAGACAAACACTCTCCCACCTGAGCTACATCGACAGTCGAGGATTAATTATATTTCTATGAGATGTTTTTGGAGGTGCCTTGAAGGTACGCTGTCTGTCGTATCTTTCTATCTGTTCAGGTGGCTAAAGCTCAAACCGCCACGTTGGCCCAGAAGGCAATGGCCAGCCATGCCTTTGGAATCCAGAGTGAAAAACATGAAGGATTCTAGATTCCTGACAATTCCCTCCCACACTAGCCCTAAGCCTCCATCCTCTGGACTTTTTTGTTTGTTTGTTTGTTTGTTTGTTTTTGTTTTTTGAGACAGGGTTTCTCTGTATAGTCTTGGCTGTCCTGGAACTCACTTTGTAGATCAGGCTGGCCTCGAACTCAGAAATCCACCTGTCTCTGCCTCCCAAGTGCTGGGATTAAAGGCGTGCGCCACCACTGCCCGGCTCCTCTGGACTTCTTACTGGAGAGAATAAAAACTGTATAACAGTTATTCTCTGTTGTGGTTCCCAGATCAGCAATAGCAGCTCCTGGCAACTGGTTAGAATCACAGCTTACAGGCCCATCGAGGACCTTCTGAAGCACAGAGACACACGTATACACACACGATACACATATGCACACATGCATGTATATACACGCACACATGCGTGCACACACACACTGTTTTCATATAATGTAGCTTCAGTATATCAAGTGCTGGGGGTCAGGTGTACCCCACAAGCCCAGCCACCAGCTTATGTTTAGTGAACCATAAAGTGATTCTGGTGCATGCTCAAGTTTGAGAACACTAACTTTTGGGGTGTCTGGGGGTGAGGGAGAATGCATGTACAGCTACGTGTGTATGCATGTGGAGACTAGCAGTCAACCTTGGTTACCATTCCTTGGAAACCACCCACCTTTTCGGAGTTTTAGGTTGTTTGGCTGGTTGATTTTTGAGACAGACTCTTCCTATATAATCCTGGCTGTTTTGAAACTCACTATGGAGACTAGGCTAGCCTTGAACTCACAAGAGATCAGAGTGCTGGGACTATAGGTATGTATCACTTCACTAGGTTTGTTTTGTTCTATAAGACTCTGTGTGTGTGTGTGTGTGTGTGTGTGTGATGTGTGTGCAAGTGCCCACAGAAACCAGAAACCAGAACAGGTCATCAGATCCTCCTGAGACTGGAATCACTGATGACTGGGAATCTCCTGACTTGGATGGTGGGAACTGAACTCAGGTCCTCTGGAAGAATGGCAAGAGC